>NW_027514898.1:0-110034 GCF_048772815.1 Callospermophilus lateralis
TATACTCTCCAGAAATATATGTGTCTTATATACACTCTCTAAATTCATTCATGTTCATGTATATGGATTTATAATCAACTTTTCACAAGATTTTTCACAGAAATATTCATCCACCTGAAATACATATTTGTTTCCAGTACTTAAAACTAACTTCAGTTTATTTTGCATACAAATACTATTATTTTTACAGTAACTGACGCAGTTTAACATCAATGCAAGTAAATTCCAGTGGGACATGATGTGTATTTTGAAGGTCATTTTTATTCAGCACTGGTACAATACTATTTCTTCAATTTATGCACATGATAGGATATATATTCCATCCACAAGTTATCAAACTTATAGGCAGTTGTTTCACTTTCATCACTTCCTGCTTCAGAACACATAAATTCCTCTAGGTTTCTTGACTGGGCTTTTCATGAGACTTCTTTCCAAACACATTATTTTTAATTTCCATGATCACTTTTGAAGCAAAACTCACACACTCTTCATGATAAACCATAATCCTAATATTACCATTAGATGTATTAGTGGTTGAAATGAATGTATGTATATCAATATAAGATTTCCTGTATATTTTCAGATATCAATGGAATCCATTATTTAAATTTGGAACCCATTGTATTATTTATTCACATTATGGTCTATTCATGCATTATCTCTATATTCAGAGTCACAGGATATACATATTTGTACCCCCAATACTAATTTATACATCTTCAAAATATTGCTCCCAGAAATGGTGGAAGAAATACTCACGTCACCTTATCTACATATACATTTTATCACAGTAATATTCTGGACACAAAAAGCAAAGATGACACTTATTATTTTACCAATGTAAAGGTCAGGCGAGTGTCGGAGGAAGAGACTACCAGAGACTGTCTCATGCAACAGCCAAGGATTTATGGGGGTCCAGCATGCTGGGGTCAGAGCTCCCTTGAATAGAGCACAGAGTCCTGAGAACAGCTTAAGCAGAGCTTATATACTTTCCTTGGAGAGGGCAGATAGGAAAGTTTATTGATGGGTCAGGGCGAGTGGGCGGTTTGCATCCAAATGGGTGAGGAAGTACATTCTGCAGTTTTGCAGTTGGGTACAGCACTTTCAGGGAACTAGATTAGCAAACAGTTCTCAAGACATCAACAGTGTTTTTTTAAGCATACCGAAAAACTGGAAGTGACAAGTACCTATTTTATTAACCTTTCATTCCCCACTTCTTCTTTTGGTTACTTTTAATCATAAAAATGATCATTGGGGGTGTCACATTTTATGTTTACTAGTGTGGTATATTGTTTTCTGATTACCATAAGTTTAACTTGTCCAATTTGAGCATGGAGAAAGGAAACTACACGGTTGATCAAACAGGGTCCTACAATTACCAATAATATGAGGATTATTAATGGACCGGCCAGGGCTGATGAAAACGTAGTTAATGAGGGGGCTTTGTGAACCAAGACTCAAACCACCTTTTTTGGGCCTCTCTCTCTTGTTGATGCTCTTCAAGGCATCTTCTTAATTTAATCATAGATTCTTTTACAACTCCAGTATGGTCGGCATAAAAACAACATTCTTCCCTCAATGCAGGACGAAGGCCCCTTCTCTCATGAAGAGGAGGTCCAACCCTCGACTGTTCTGTAAAATAACTTCAGAGAGAGAGGTTAAAGATTCGTGTAAAGCTGTGAAGGAGGTTTTTAATATCTTTAAGTTTTGGTCTATTACTGCTTCTAATTGGGTCATTTGTTGTGTCCCATGGACCAGGGCAGTGGTTCCTGTGCCCACCCCTGCAGCAACTCCTATTCATAATAGGATGACTAAAGTGAGGGATACAGGTTCCTGGCAGAACCGGGTTGTTTGCCCCCCTATTTGATATTTAAATGTACCTGCGTCATGATAGAGCACTCTGGAAAACATCTGCACCATTACATAATTAATCACATCTGTTGACCATTTTATGAAAACATAAACAATGTTTAAGTGTATAGAATTGTACTGCTGTAGAGATGGACAAGGCAAGGTACCTAAGATAGCACAGAAGACAGGGAAACAGTCTTATTTGGTTGCATCCGGATTTAGAGGGCATTGCTTCTGTTGTAATCAATTAATCCCTGAACCCAAAGTTTAGGTTGTTTCAGAATTTTGTACCCAGCATGTAAGGGAAGGGGCTCAGAAGTTCACAGTCTGCAGAAGTTCACAAAAAGCAGTTTTTGTTCCTGTTTTTTTTTTCCTCTGTTCTGGGAAAGTTAACTTCTTAAGGACACCTGGGAGGGGGAGAGCTTTTTTCTTCTTTTTTTTCTTTTCCTCCCTGCCAGCTGTTACCATGGAGCCCAGTTGGTAACTTCTATATCTTAGAAATGTAGCCATCTCTATGAAGCCCCAGCTCTAGGGCAGAGGCCTTCTTCATATATTTTGTTAAAAACTACTAAGGGGGTGTCTAGCTTAGGAGTGCTGATTTTTCCAGCCAGTGGCCAAGTAGAACAGAGCAACACGAATAGAGGAAGTTTATCTACATTGAACTCTTTTATAGGAACTGTGTTGCTGAAAGGCTTAAAGTCAGCCATGGTGAAGACTTCTGGAGAAGGTCATTTAAGACTTTTCTGTGGGCCTGATACAGAGGGGAAGACAGGGAAGGCAGGGGATGAGAGCAGCTCCGTGGATCTGAGGATGAGGAAAAAGAGATATAAAAGAATTATGGGAAAGGGGTTTGGGATTTTCCTGGCAACAAAACTTGAGCAGTAGAACAGGTAGAGCAGAGGGGAAGACGGGAGTGAGTATCCCAAAAAGCCTGTGAGGGACTTTAAATTCTTAGTAACCTGTTTTCAGTGATGACAAAGCAACTTTAAAGGCCATTTTAATTACATCTTTGATAGGCGTCTGAGGGCACTCCTTAGCTGGTTTGAGCTTTGGGTTAGCTGGTAAGAGGACCTGGTGGGACCCGGTGTGGGCACTGACAGGAGGAGAGAGGAGTGAGTGGGTGGAAGGGTACCTCAGTACCTGCAAGCTCAGCAAGGGGCAATGGTCTGAGAACCGACGGAAATTTGGGTTTTTGATCTAGTAACTGGAGCTGAGAAATCAGGTTGCTGATGTGGGAGTGACAGCAGAGAGTCTGGGGCAGAAGGCTGCGGGTGAGTATCTATTGGAGAAGCATAGTTCAGGATTTGAGCATAGGAGGGAAAAGGCCTACACGTAGGGGAATTTCCTTCCACACTTTTGAGCACTTGTCGAAGTTGAAAAGGTCACGCAAAATTTGAGGATCTAGAGACCCTTCTGGTTTCCATCGGTTTTTGTTATCTAACTGGTAATATGGCCAATGCTGTGTACTGAATTTGATGAGGAGTTTTGCTTCCACCAGGTAGCCCCTGTATCCTCACATCCCCATTATTTACAGAAGAAGTTGGCTTTTCCCCCACACAGTCGTGGCTGTTTTTGGCTTTGGTAGTCCGCCAGGCAAACATAGTAATCTAGGCTAGCCAACCTGCATCTGGCTCGCGTGTCCCTACATCCATAATGTTTGTTTCCATTATCTATTGTATGGAAAGTATTTAATGGAATTTTTGGGGATCCTCTTCATCAGGGATTTCCCAATAGGAAAGACGTATAGCCAGCTGACAAATTTCTTGGTGGAGAGATGGCCACCAGGTCCCTAAGTGGGCTGTATGTGCGATAGACCATACTTCTTGTCTAGTAGGATTTGTGATCAGCCATCGCTGCTGAACGGGTTGATGAGGGTTAGGACTACTGGTGACCAATTGGAGAGTCTATAGTCTTATTCACATGGCAAATATACAATTTGAAAATGTTACCAGTCTTTTTCATTTTTCAGCCAGATTCTGGACAGGGCACAGGCTTGAGATGAGAATTAGGAACCAGGAAGTGATTCCGTCTAACTTTAGCACTGTAGGTGTTATAAGTAGCACCTGGTATGGTCCTGTCCAGCCGGGTTCCAGGGATGACACCTGATGTTGTCTTATGTAGACAAAGTCTCTTACTTGATATAGATGTGGAGTACCCTCTTCAGCAGGTTGGTAGGCAGTGGCCAGCTGTTTCCACAGGTATTGCTGAGTTCCTTCCAGAACTTTAAGTCTGTCAAGCAAGGTGGTGTGGAAGGGATCGTTAGATCTTTGAGTTAGGGTTAGGTCCCTTACTGGAGATGGGGCCCCATAGAGAATTTCATAGGAGGTGAGGTTACACAAAGAAACAGAGGGAGTATTTCTTGCATGAAATAGTGCATAAGGCAGGAGCATAGTCCAATCTTTTATGCTACTCTTTAAGCTTAATTCCGTTTAGGTCTCTTTAATGGTTCTATTTAATTTTTTTTACCTGTCCTGAACTCTGGGGTCTATAAGCACAATGTAACTTCCAATTAATCCCCAGGGTCCTGGCTAACCCCTGAGTTACCTGGGCCATGAACGCTGGTCCATTATCAGACCCTATTACCTTAGGCAGGCCGTACCTTGGAAAAATATCTTTCAGGATCTTCTTGACCACCATTTGCGCCTTTTTTTTTTGGGGGGGGAGGCTTCAATCCATCCTGAAATATATCTACAAAGAGTAGGAGATATTTAAGTCCATACCATGCTTGCTTAATTTCAGTAAAGTCCACTTCCCAGAATTGTCCTGGTCTGGTTCCTCGTAGGTGCTTTCCTGCAGGAAAGTTGGAAGGGTAAGCATTAACCTATTGACAGACCCGACAGGCTTTTTTTTACCTGTTCAGTTATTTCCTTTCACTGTGAGTCGGTTAGTGGAAAACTCTGTTCTTGATCCTTCAGGAATGCCTGCAATTTCTTTGAACCAAGGTGAGTGAACTGATGTACATTTTTAACGTAGTGTAGGGCTTTCTGAAATTTCAGGCTTTGCTCAGTGAAGTTGAGGAGTACAGTGTCAGTGTCCTTAGATGTTATCAAAAGCTTGCTGGATCTCAGGGGTCCATTAGAATTGGGCATCTCCCTTTAACAGCGGGTGTAAATGAGAAGTTAAGGACCCAAACACAGGAATCCTTAACCTGCAAAACCCAGCAGTCCCAAGAAACTCTCTGTGTTGTCTGCTGTTAGATGGGGGTGGTTTCTGCACAACCGTTTGATTTCTGGGCTCAGTGAGCCATCGTTTACTGCCCCTAAAGGAATAGCCCAGGAAGATTACTTCTTGCTGGCAAATTTGGGCCTTTTAGGAAGAAGCTCTATACCCGAGTTGAGGAAGCTCACATAATACTGCTTGGGTCCCAGATTCACAGATATCCTTGGTGTTGGGTGCCAGTAGCAGGTCATCCACGTATTGAAGCTGGGTGACTTCGGGGTGCGTAGTTCTGAAGCTGTTGAGATCTCTTTGGAGGGCTTCATCAAAGAGAGTGGGGGAGTTTTTCAACCATTTTGGGGAGTCTAGTCCAAGTTAGTTGACCACACGTTCCAGTTTCTGGGTCTACCCACTAGCAAGCAAACAGCAACTGACTATATTTATGCAGAGGCAAGCAAAAGAAAGCATCTTTTAAGTCCAGAACAGTATACCATTTCCTCTCAGGGTTCAGAGTGATAAGCAGATTGTACAGATTAGGTACACTGGGGTGAATGTCCTACACTCTGTTGTAGGTCTCTCTTATGTCTTTAATGGGGGATAGTCCCCGGCTCCTGGCTTTTTATACTGGTAGTGGGGGAGTGTTTTAGGATGATTGACAAGGCCTTAGGACCCTAAGGCCAGATATTTCTGAATATGGGGCCTTATCCCATCTTTAGCTTTTTTGCTCAGAGGATATTTTTTGACATTGATTGGGGAGGCTGAGGTTTTGAACTCCACTGTTTTTGGAGGTTGTTTCATGGCTAGTCCTAACCCAGCAGTTTTTTTCCAGGCATCTGGGTAATCTGTTATCCATTTCTGGGGTAGCTTGCCTGTTTGATCAGTCTTGGGGGGTGTGAAGAGTTGCTGTTCATCTTCTACTGACATATTTAAAGCCGTGAATATAGGAGTTTATACTAAAGGATTTAGAAATATCATTTTGGGGCCTTCATGGTTAAAAGTCATTTTGGCCCGGAGCTTGGTGAGCAGATCTCTGCCCATCAATGGGGCCAGGCATTCTGGGATTATTAGGAAGGAGTGATGGATTTTTCCTTTCCTCATGTTCATGGTTTTCTTAGTTGTCTAATTCCCATATTTACTGGTGTTAGCACTTTGAACTAGAGAGCTTTTATTTGATAGAGGGCCCAGTGGGGCCTTAAGGACTAAGTATACTGCCCCTGTATCCACTTCAAAGTTTACTGGGGTCCCCTCCACATCAAAAGTTACCCTGGGTTAATTGGGAGTCTAGCAATCTGGGGCTCAGTGCTCACTTGAATAGAGCAGAGAGCAATGAGAACAGCTTAAGCAGAGCTTATATACTTTCCTTGAAGAGGGCACGGAGGGAAGCTTATTGATGGGTCAGGGCGAGTGGGCGGTTTGCGTGCAAACAGTTGAGGGTGTACATTCTCTGTTTGCAGTCGGGGACAGCACATTCTGGGAAAAAAATTAGCAAACAGTCCTCAAGGTTTCAACAGTGTTTTGTTAAGCATACAGAAAAACAGGAAGTGACAAGTACCTATCTTATTAACCTTTCACCAAATCCTAAATGGAAAGTGAGCATGGATTTCTAAAAACAACCATTTCCAGGTTGCTTAATGCTCGCAAATCAATCCTATTGGTGACTACATATTTGTTGCTTTCTAAGATTATATATTCAACCTCAACCCTGTTGAAAATGACTAATACTAACCCTCACTTTATGCTTTTCCTGATTTCCTAATGTCTCCATTGATATCTGCTTTCATACATATTTTCCTGAGTTCATCATTGTGACTGACTCTTTACATGTGCTGAAATTTACATTCACTCTCTATCCAAAACCCTATTGCTACAGAACTTTTGTTCGAAATCCTATACTCACTCTTTTTTCTATACCTACCAACTATCTTCCTAATCCTACCGACTATCCCTTTTTGACTGGAAATTCTCTTTGACAATCAATCATCCAAGGTACAAGGTCCTATGCCATTGTATATCAATTTATCTGAGACATCTGTGCAGAATATAATTCAAAGCTAAGTATCCCAATCAACAGCACAATGCCCTTCTTGGATTCAAACCTTATCTAGATTTCTGTTTTCATACTTATATTTCACCTATATATTCTCATAAATATCGCGAGTTCCCAATACCATTGTTCATTCCTCAGTATGATTTCTAACCTAAATCAAACCTGTTATTACTCTAACCATACACTGTACCCTCAAACTAACTGTACAGAAGAGCCGGGAGAGAGTTTGTCTTACAATACAGTAATGTAGGGGCTCTTCCACCTGCTGAGAACATCAAAGGTACAAGCAGAAATGATACCCTGGAGAAGTTGCAGGCAGCTATGAAGGACCTAATAGAGCAAAAGTCATCTTCCATGACAAACAACCTGGTCAGTATTAAGGGATGTGTCTGAATCAGCCTCTCCTTTCTTAATGTAGAGAAGATTGATCAAACCATGCCTGTGTGGAGAGCTGTTCCCAGGTGCCTATGGTTGATATACCATTCTCACTTGTGAAAGTGTCACAGGAAGTAGTGGCAGCCTTCATCTCATGGGAACCTTGGATGAATCTGGTAGGACAAAGTGGTTGCCAAGGCAGTGACCTCATTCAGTTCCTGAAGGAAGTGACCTCACCTCACTTTCCTGGTGATGGAAATCTCTGAATTTGGGATCCAGGAAGCCAGGCACCGAGAGCCAGTCCAAGTCCCAATCCCAGTGGTCTCACTTGTTTGGATTTACCAAGGACAGAGTCAGTCTTCCTTGGTACCTACTGATATGAGGAGTGCCAAATGCCTGAAGAGCTCTGAAGAGGGGCCTTTACTGAGAAAGCAGGTAGTGGTTCACCGCTGGCTGTTGACAACTTTACAGAGTTGGCCAAGGAGACCAGATCTGAGACAGTACAGGCCATTTTAGGGGAACATAGTATGGCCCACTATTCAGAGGACACTCCGGATAGTCACAGACCTACTTGAGTTAAGGAGGTGCCTTTGTGGATGTGGGTGTGAGTTTGTGGTTTTGTCTCATGTTCTGAGAATAGGTAGGAAAGGCTGTTGTTTTGATTGGAGTGGACTGTTTCTAGAAAGTCGTTTGACTAGGCGAGTGCTTCTATGTCTGTGTATCCCACTCTGTCCATGGTTGTAGACATTCGAAAAGAGAATGTATCAATGTATGTGTCCTGTCTAGTGGAAAACTTTCCAGCATTCATCAGGCCTAGTTGATGAATGGACTGTGGCTTTCCTTATGGATGGGCAACACCTACTAACTTCCTAAGTTCCTGTTTTCTTCCTGAATTCTGGCCACTCTCCAGAATAGCCTCATAGTTTTGTGTCCAAGATACATACCACCCCCAAGCTCTGTGACATGGCCATGTACTTGATAGCTATAGGAAATGGGAACATCTTAGAAAACTCAGACATCATTGTGACCAGTAAACGCTCAGTGAAGAACCCATATTTTGGTTCATTTGCTTACCTATTGTTCTGTTGCCCTGAATGTCAGGAAGGTCTTTGCCTCAGGCCACCCCTTTGTGAAGCCTGAATAAAACAGTTTTAAAATGGAAATAAATGGGAATAACTTGTGGTTCTTTGCTTTGGAAAGGGATGTGTTTGAATCAGCCTCCTAGCCCTGTATGAGGTTGTGGCTTAAATTTTCAGCACATGATGGATCTAAAGATAGATACCATGTGTGCAATCAAAACCATAATGGCAAAAATTCAGTAATTGTGGATGAGTCTCTTGCCTTCCTCTGTTAGGTACCTGACTTCTATCAAGTGAGACAGGGATCCTTTTGGTCAAATGAGTTTTTCAAAGTCCTGCAGAGGTGCTTGTGTTTTCTCGTGACTCCAAATCACATAAAAAAATCTATACCTGAGAGTCAATAGTGCTCAAATTGGAGAAGCAGAGCAGTATTAACGGCAGGCCTACTTGATCACTTCTGGTTCACAGGAAGGGTGTCCAGGCCACCCTGACTTTAGGCAAATGAGGGACAAGGGAGAATATTTTGGACACTGTCTTGGGATGCGTCCCGCATGGAAACCTCCAGCCAGAGTTTATGATGAGTGTCTATATTTAACAAGATGAGGGCCATGTGGGAGTGTTTTGGTTTTAATTGTGGTCATTCGTGTGGCGGTTGGAAGAGATGACTGGATCCAAATGGGCTTGAACTATGGTGTCATTCCCCTTAGAGACTGAGTTCTGGAACTTACCTCAGAGAAATATTGCCATGAATTGTGTTGGGATTTAGGAGGCCACGCATGAGAGTCACCCTTGGAAACTGAGATCTAGGCCCAGTGTCGCTTTCCACAGAGCACTGGGAATCTCAGGTGGATATCACACAATTTTATTCTGAAAAACTTGTCAGACATATTTGATAGTCAAAACACACATGGACCTCAATTGTAGACCTCAATGGGCCTTGCTTCATGTGACCTTTTGGCCACTCTTTGGGAAGCCTTGCCTGTGACAGTTCTCCAGAGCTTTCATTGAAATGAGCTTCCTCACCATTAAATAATTTCTGAATGAATTGAAACCCACAGTGTCTCCAACTTCATCCTTGAAAATTGGCTAGATAAATACCATGAAATTTTTGAAATTTCCTTGACCAGGTGGCACTGGAGAACATTTGGATGTCCAGTTGCTGATCATGAGTGTACCAGACAGTGTGTTGATTGACTGGTTTTCATGAAAATGGTGTAGAAAAGAGATGCCAGTCATTTGAAGCCTGTTGAGTAATGGGCCCAGAGCGGGGGTGAGCAAGTGTGTGAGAAAACATCTGTGGTGGGGTCATGTGGATCTGCCATTGGCTTCCAAATGGCTTGAGACTGACATGGTGCAGCCAGCAGATCCTGTATGTAAAGACATCTGGTTATATAGAGAGGTTTCAGGGCAATGTTCAAAATCAGGTTTCTATGGTCAAGGGAGCAACCTATGTGGTATACAAGCCCTGGTGGTGCATTCTCCTGCAGACCCTGACCCACCACACGTGAAAGAACTTCCTCCAGCCCTTTGTCCCAGTTGAACTCCTTGTATTTCATGAAGCAAATACCAAACTCCGAGTGTAGTATCAAGAAACGTTTTGAAAAGTGGAGGATGACATAATGGCTTAGCAGTCTACATGGGGAGACACTTAGACCCAGTGGCCATAGTTTACCTACAAAGAGAGAAATCAACACTGCTGCTTCATGTTCATTGGAGAATTATAAACCATGTCCTCCAGGTCACAGATGTGCAGACCAAGCTTTGATTGTCTCACTAGAAAGGAAGCTAAAGCTCCTGACAACAACATATATTTCAAGTGCCCAACCTAGAGGCAGTTTCTCCAGAAGTCTTTAGGCTGGTAAATCTCCATGTTTGTGGAGATTTTACACTTTCCCTTACTTTTGGAAACTCCTCTACCAACTCCAAGGTTGTGAACTCCTGAACATTTTTCATTTCAGATATGCATTCAAAGATTGTCTAACTCTTCTCCTCTAAATGTGTCTTACTTGGGGTGAAGGTAATGTCAAGGCATTGTTCTGAATGAGAGTGGGAAAATTTTTGTGTAGCACACATTTGCATACACATTGATTCATTTTACAATTTTCCATTTGAAATACTGAATTCTTGACACTATCTCATACCCTACTAGACTCTGACTACTAATCCTAATATGATGGAGAAAAATACCCAAACAGAATGAAAATACAAGCAGTTTACAGCAGGCATGGTGTATTGTTGGACTTCCTTTTTGCATGATAGAGGGTAGGTATTCTAAATCTACTCAATTTTTAATTGAAATAGTCCTCCATGTGTTTTTAATGTTAACACATATGTAAATTCCTGTCTTCCTTTCTATGTTGCCTACTCAGCACATGTATTTTTATATGCAAATATAGAATCCTACGTGGTCTCACACGTACATTTTTTTGAGTTGGCTGACTGGGCAGAAACAAGTTGTGAGAAGAGATCTCGTAAACGCTGGTGGAACTGAAAATTAAAACTATGGGTGAGCTTCCCAGTAGAACAATTTATACATAAATCCATGTTCAGTAAAATAAATATATTTTCATCTGTGGATGATATATATTACTGATAAATTACGTTTGGCATATATATTGATACTTTTTAATGTATTTTTGTGTTTTTCTGTATATATATATATATATATATATATATATATATATATATATATATATACACACACACACTCTCCAGATTTTATAAAATATGAAATATATGTCTCTTATATACACTCCATCAATTCATTCATGTTCATGTATGTGGATTAATAATCAACTTTTCACAAGATTATTCTCAGAAATATTCATCTACCTGAAATACATATTTGTTTCCCAGTATGAGAACTAACTTCAATCAATGGTGCTTACAAATCCTAATATTTTTACAGTAACAGATCCAGTTTAACATCAATGCAAGTAGATTCCTATGGGACTTAATGTCTATTTTGACCTTTATTTTAATTCAACACTGGTACATTAGTATTTCTTCAGTTTTTGCACATCATAGGACATATATTTCATCCACAAGTTAGCAAATTAATAAGAATTTGTTTCACTTCCTGCTTCAGAACACATGAATTCTTCCATGTTACTTGACTGGTCTTTTCATGAGACTTCTTTCCAAACACATTATTTTCGATTTCCATAATCAATTTTGAAGCTAAACTCACACACTCTTCATGATAAACTATAACATTAATATTACCATTAGATGTAAAACTGGTTGGAATGAATGTATGCATATCAATATAAAATTTCCTGTATATTTTCACATTTCAATTCAATCCATTATTTAAAGTTGGAACCAGTTATGTTATTTATTCACTGTATGGTCTATTAATGCATTATCTCTATATTCATAAACACAGTGTACACCTATTTGTCCCCCCATTACTAATTTGTACCTCTTCAAAATATTGCTCCCAGAAATGGTGGAAGAAATACTGATGTCACCTTATCTATATATACATTTTATCACAGTAATATTCTGGAAACAAAAAGCAAAGGTCAAACTCATGATTGTATCAAAGCCTAAATGGAAAGTGAGCATGGATTACCAAAAACAACCATGTCCTGGTTACCTAATGCTCTCAAATGTCAATCCTATTGATGACTACATATTTGTTTCTTCCTAAGATTATATATTCAACCTCAAGCCTGTTGGAAATGTCTAATTCTATCACTCACTTTACACTTTGCCTGATTTCCTAATATCTCTATTGATATCTGCTTTCCTACATATTTTCCCTAGTTCATCATTGTGACTCATACTTCACATATGCTGACATTTACATTCACTCTCTACCCGAAACTCTATTGCTAAAGAACTTTTGGTCCAAATCCTATACTCACTCTTCTTTATAAACCTACTGACTATCTTACTAATCCTACTATCACTTTTTAACTCGATGTTCTCTTCAACAATCAATCATTCAAGGTAAAAGGTCCTATGCCATTTTATATCAATTCATCTGAGACACATGTGCAGAACATAATTCAAACCTAAGTATCCCACTCAAGGGCCCAATGCCCTTCTGGCTTCATATCTTACCTACATTTCTGTTTTCATACTTATATTTCACCTATATATTCTTGTAAATATCACAGTTTCCCAATACCATTATTCATCCGGCAGAGAGATTCCTAACCCAAATCGAACATGTTATTAACCCTAAATATACACTGTTACCTCAATCTAACTTTACAGAAGAGGAGGGACAGAGTTTCTCTTTAAATACCGGAATGTAGGGAATCTTCCACCTGCTGAGAACATCAAAGGTCCATGTAGAAATAATCCCTGGAGAAGATGTAGGCAGCTGTGAAGTTCCCGAGAGAGCAAAAGTCATCTTCCATGGCAAACAACCTGGTGAGGATGAAGGGATGTGTCTGTATCAGCCTCTATCAACTTAATGTAGAGAAGATAGACCAAACCAGGCCTGTGTAAAGAGGTGTTCCCAGGTGCCTATGGTTGATATACCATTCTAACTTTTGAAAGTGTTACAGAAAGTAGGAACAGCCTCCATCTCATGGGCCCTTAGAAGTAACTATTTGGACAAAGTTGTTGCCAAAGCAGTGACCACATTCAGTTTCTGAAGGAAGTGACCTCACCTCACTTCCTTTGTGATGGAACTCTCTGAACTTGGGATCCAGGAAGAATGGCACCCAGAGCCAGTCACAGTCCCAGGCCCAGTGGTCTCACTTGCTTCAATTTACCAAGGACAGAGTCAGTCTTTCTTAGTGCCTACAGATGTGAGGATGTTCAAATGCCAGAAAAGCTCTGAAGAGGGGCCTTTCCTGAGAAAGCAGGTAGTGGCTCACCCATGGCTAATGACAACTTCACAGAATTGGCCAAGGAGACCAGATTTGAGACACGACAGGCCATTTGGGGGAAATATAGTATGGCCCACCATTCAGAGGACACTCTGGGTAATCACAGAACTACTTGGAGCAAAGGTGGTGCCTTTGTGGGTGTGGGTGTATGTTCATGGTCTTGTCTCATGTTCTGAGAATAGGTAGAAAAGACTGTTTGTTTGGATTGGCGTGGACTGTTTCTAGTTAGTCGTTTTGCAATGCGAGTGCTTCTATGTCTGTGTATCCCACTGTGTCCGTGGTTGTAGACATTAGAAATAAGAATGCATCAAAGGATGTGTCCTGTCTAGTAGAAAGCTTCCCAGCATTCATCTTGCCCAATTTATAAATGGACTGTGGCTTTTGTTATCAAAGGGCAACACCTGATATCTTCATAAGTTTCTGTTTTCTTTCTGAATTCTGGACACTCTGCAGAATAGCTTCATGGTTTTGTGTCCAAGATATTTACCACCTAAAAGCTCTGTTATATGGCCATGTAGTGGGTAGCTAGTGTGACCAGGAAAGTCTCAGTGGAGAAACCCTGATTTGGGCTTTTTGCTTACCTATTGTTCTGTTGCCCTGAATATCAGGAAGGTATTTACCACAGGCCAATTCTTTGTGAAGCCTGAAGAAAAAAGTTTTCAAATGGAAATGAATGGACATCACCTGTAGCTCTTTGCTTAATTGCTTTGGAAATGGATTTGTCTGAAACAGCCTCTTGGCCCTGTGTGAGGCTGTGGTTAGATTCTCAGCACCTGATGGATCCCATGTGTTCATCCAAAACCAAAATGATCAAAAGAGCAGTCATTGCGGATGAAGTCTCTTGCCTTCCTCTGTAAGGTTCCTGACCTCCATCAAGTGAGAAGAGGGATTCTTTGGGTCAAATGCATTCTTTAAAGCCAAGGAGAGGCAAGCCCAAAGGTGCTTGCATTTTCTCATGCTTCCAATTCACATAAAGAATCTAAACCCCACAGTCAGTCGTCCTCAAATTGGAGAAGCAGAGCAGTATTAACGGCACACTATTTGATCACTCCAGGTTCACAGGAAGGTGTTCAGGCCACCCCGACTTTAGGCAAATGAGGGGCAAGGGAGCTAACTTTGGACACTATCTTGTTCTGCATCCCTCATGGAAACCTCCAGCCAGAGTTTATAATTAGTATCTATATGGAAGAAGATGAGGGCCTTGTGGGAGTGTTTGGGTTTTAATTTTGGAAGTTTGTGTGGCGGTTGAAAAAGATGACTGGCTCCACCTGGTCTTGAACTCTGGTGTGATTCCCTTTAGAGACTGAGTTCTGGAACTGACCTCAGAGAATTATTGCCATGAGTTGTGTTGGGATTTTAGGAGGCCATGAATGACAGTCGCCCTTTGAAACTGAGATCTGTGCCCAGAAAGGCTTTCCACAAGGCACGAGGAATCTCAGCCAGAATATCACATGATTTTATTCTGAAAGACTTGGCAGCCATAGTTGAGAGGCAAAACACACATGATCTCACATTGCAGACCTCAATGGGCCTGGCTTCATGTGACCTTTTGGCGACCCTTTGGGAAGCCTTGCCTGTGAGTGTTCTCCAGGGCTTTCATTGAAATGAGCTTCCTCAACATTTAAAGGTTCCTGAGTGAATTGAAAATCATAGTGCCTCCAACTTCATCCTTGAAAAATGGCTAGAGAAATACCATGGAATTTTTGAAATTTTCATGACCAGGTGGCACTGGAGAACTTTTTGATGTCCAGTTGCTGATCATGAGTATACCAGACAGTGCCTTGATTGACTGCGTTTCTTAAAAATGGTGTAGAACAGAGATGCCAGTAAGTTGGAGCCTGCTGAGTAGTGGGCCTAGAACAGTGGTGGGCAGGTGTGTGATAAAACATCTGTGTTGGGGCCATGTAGATCTGCCATTGGCTTCCAAATGGCTTGTAACTGACATGGTGCAGCAAGCAGACCCTTATATGTAAAGGCATCTTGTTATATGGAGAGGTTTCAGGGCAATGTTCAGAATCAGGATGCTATGGTCAAGGGGTCAAACTATGTGAAATAGAAGCCTGACTGGTGCATTCTCCTGCAGAACCTGAGGCACCACATGTGACAGAACTCCCTCCAGCACTCTGACCAAGTTGAACTCCTTGTATTGTGAAGCAAATAACAAACTCCCAGTGCTCTACTAAGAAAAGTAGAGCATGATCAATTAGCTTCACAGTCCACACAGATTGACCCTTAGACTCCAGTTGCCACAGTTTACCTACAAAGTGAGAATTCAGCACTGCTGCCTCATGTTCATTGGAAAATAAGATACCATGTCCCCCAGGTCACATAGATGCAGACCAGTTTTGATGCTCTCACTATAGAGGAAGCTAAAGCTTCGGACCACAACATACATTTTAAGTGCCCAAACTCAGAGGCAGTTTCTCAATATGTCTTTAGGCCTGCAGAGCTCCATGTTTGTGGAGTGTTTACCCTGTCCCTTACTTTTGGAAACTCCTCTACCACCTCCAAGCTTGTGAACACCGAGAATATTCCATTCCAGATATGTATTCACAGATTTTCTAACTCTTCTCCTCTAATTGTGTCTTATTAGGGGAGAAGGTAATGTCAAGGCATTGTTCTGAATGAGAGTGGGAAGATTTTTGTATCACACATATTTGCAAACACAATAGGTTTATTTTCCTATTTTCTATTCGAAATACTGAATCTCTGACACTAATCCATAACCTACTAGACTCTGACTACTAATCCTAATATGATGGAGAATAGTAACCCTAACAGAATGGAAATACAAACAGTTCAGAGAAGGCATGGTGTATACTTGGACTTCCCTTTTGCATTATATGGGGTTGGAGTTATAAATATAGTCAATGTTTATTGAAATATTTCTCCATGTGTTTTTAACGTTAACAAATATGTGAATTCCTCTCCCCTTTCTCTGTCACCTATTCAGCACATGTATTTTTATATGCTCATATAGAATACTACCTGGTATCACACAGACTTTCTTCTGAGGTGGCTGACTTGGCAGATACAAATTGTGAGAAGAGATCACTCCTCCTAAACCCTTTTGGAACTGAAATTTCAACCTATGGGTGAGCCTCCTAGTTGAACAACATTATACATAAATCCATTTTCAGTAAAATGTATTTTTTTGGATATGTGAAGGATATATATTTCATTTTGAATTTCGATTGGCATATATATTGCTACTTTTTAATGTCTGTGAGTGTGTTTCTGTGTGTGTGTATATATATATATATATATATATATATATATATATATATATATCACTCTCCAGATTTTTCAAAATATGAAATATATGTGTCTTATTATACACTCCCTAAAATCATTCATATTCACGTATGTGGATTTATAATCAACTTTTCACAAGATTATTCTCAGAAATTCAGATTATTCATTCACCTGAAATACATATTTGTTTCCTAATACTGAAAACTAACTTCAGTAAATGCTGCATACAAAGCATAATATTTCATCATTGCCTGATGGCCACGAATAGAGTGCATCACACCCAGTGTAACGCGCCACTGCACAGGTGAATAACGAGATAGAACCACAAAAAACTATCTTGTTAAGAACTTACAGCAAAATGGGGGTGCACCAAAACCTATAAGAAAGATTTTTAGCACTGAGATCTGGTAATTGGGTCTGAAAAACGAGCCAAATGTGCAACCGGAGATCCGGTCTGACTGATCCTCAAAACAATAGAGTGTCTGGGTTCCAATAGACACCCTCCACACCCAACAAGTGACAGGCCCAGAATACAGATTGAACTGCAGAGAAGCATCACTCAGGGGAAATCTAGTCTAGCAGGAGAAACCAGGACTAGCAGGAGAAACCAGGGGACTAGAGGCCAGGCTCTTGTGACTGGGAAGCTGGAGAACACAGAAGCGCAGGTGACAGTCCACCTGCTGTCCGCGTGACTGGGCGTCTGGAGAACACCGGCGCGCAGGAGACCGACTGCGCCACTGGGTGGCTAGTGATTGCCCACCCGCCAGTGACCTAGAGCTGAAACCAACTGGAGACAGTCCAGTTCCATCCCCGTATTCGAACATTTCGGCAAGGAGCCTGGGCCCGCCAAAGCAGAGGGGTGACGTCACTGGAGCTCGGCCTTCGGAATTCCCTACAAGTGGAATCCACTTTAGCAGGCATAGTCTACCAACACAAAGGAGAGACAACAGAGATACACAACACCGAAACAAATCTATAGAATAAAACAGAAACACAGCAATCAAATAGAGCTGGAAAGTAACATGAGCATCATGAAAAAACAAGGGAAAGAAAGGAGTACAAACAATGCAGGACAACTTAATTCTACAGGAGGACCTAGAAGCATCAGAAACAGGGATAGGGAAAGAACTTAAGGCATTCCTAACTCAGATGGAAAGGAATATTAGAGAAGACATGAGGCAGCAAGTCCAAGCAATAAAAGTATATTTTGAAAATGAATTAAACAAACAAACTCAAATGGCAAACAACGAGCTTTACCAGGAGATAGAGATCTTAAAAGAAATCAAACAGTAATACTAGAAATGCAGGAAAGTATTAACCAAATTAAAAACTCAAACGAGAATATTACAAATAGACTAGATCAAGCAGAAGTCAGAATATCAGATAATGAAGACAAAGTTTATCAAGTTGAAAAGAATATAATCAACACAGAAAAGAGGCTTAAATCCCACTAGCAATCTATTCAAGAGATATTGGATGTCATAAAAAATGAGAGTCATTGGGATAGAAGAAGGCATAGAGATTCAAACCAAAGGAATGGAGAACATATTAAATAAAATAATTCTAGAAAACATCCCAGAGATGAAAGATGGATCGGATTGTCAAATCCTGGAAGCCTACAGGACCCCAAACATTCAAAATCATAATAGACAAACTCCAAGACATATAATTATGAAGATAGCCAACATACAGAACAAGGAGAGAATATTAAACACTATAAGAGAAAGGAGGCAGATTACATTCAGGGGAAAACCAATTAGGTTAATGACTGATTTTTCATCACAGACTTTGAAAGCGAGAAGATCCTTGAACAATGTATTTCAAATGCTGAAAAATAATGGATTCCAACCAAGAATACTGTATCCAGCAAAATTAAGGTTCAGATTTGAAAACGAAATTAAAGTCTTTCACAATAAACAAAAGCTAAAAGAATTCGCAGCCAGAAAACCAGCACTGCAAAGCATTTTGAGCAAAATACTACAAGAAGAGGAATTGATAAATAGTGCCGAAAACTAACAGCAGGAGGTATCTCAGTAAAGGGGGAGGAAAATAACCAAAAAAGTAAAAACTAGCCAAACTAAAACATAATAAATAAATAAACATGAATGGAAGAACAAATCATATTTCAATTGTAACCTTAAATGTTAATGGATTATATTCACCAATCAAGAGAATGGGCTAGTAACCTGGATCAAAAAAAATAAATCCAACAATATGCTGCCTTAAGGAGACTCATATGATAGGAAAAGACATACACAGGGTGAAGGTAAAAGGTTGGGAAAAATCATACCACTCAAATGGCCCTCAGAAGCAAGAAGGAGTGGCCATACTCATGTGGAATAAAATCAACTTCAAACCTAAGTTAATCAAAAGGGATAAAGAAGGACACTATATTCTGTTAAAAGAAACCATCCACCAACAAGACATAACAATTATGAATTTGTATGCACCAAGCAATCGAGCTGCAATGTTCATAAAACAAACTCTCCTCAAGTTCAATAGCCAAATAGACTACAACACAATAATTTTGGGTGACTTCAAGACACCACTCTCGGCATTAGACAGATTCTCTAGACAAGAACTGAATAAAGAAACTATCAAACTCAACAGCACAATTTGTAACCTAGACTTGAACGACATATATAGAATATATCAGCCATCATCAAGTGGATACACGTTCTTCTCAGTTTCACATGGATCCTACTCAAAGATAGACCATATATTATGCCATAGGGCAATTCTTAGTAAATATAAAAGCATGGAGATTATACCATGCACTATATCTGATAATAATGGAATGAAACTGGAAATCAATGATGAAAGAAGGAAGGAAAAATCCTACATCACATGGAAAATGAACAACATGCTACTGAATGATCACTGAGTTACAGAAGACATAATGGAGGAGATAAAAAAAATTCTTAGAGACAAATGACAATACAGACACAACATACCAGAATCGATGGGACACAATGAAAGCAGTTTAAGAGGGAAGTTCATTTCTTGGAGTTCTTTCCTCAAAAAAAGAAAAAAATCAACAAATAAATGAACTCACACTACACCTCAAAAACCTAGAAAAGGAAGAGCAAAACAACAGCAAATGTAGTAGAAGACAAGAAATAATTAAATTTAGAGCAGAAATCAACAAAATTGAAACAAAAAAAATTAAAAAATTTGATAAAACTAAAAGTTGGTTCTTTGAAAAAATAAATAAGATTGACAGGCCCACAGCCATGCTAATGAAGAGAAGAAGAGAGAGAACTCAAATTACTAACATACGGGATGAAACAGGCAATATCACAACAGACACTACAGAAATACAGAAGATAATTAGAAAGTATTTTGAAACACTATATTCCAATAAAATAGAAGATAGTGAAGATATCGATGAATTTTTTAAGTCATAAGATCTGCCCAGATTGAGTCAGGAAGACACACGCAATTTAAACAGACCAATAACAAAGGAAGAAATGAAAGAAGCCATCAAAAACTACCAACCAAAAGAAGCCATGGACCGGATGGGTATACAGCGGAGTTCTACAAAACCTTTAAAGAAGAATTAATACCAATATTTTTCAAGCTATTTCAAGAAAAACAAAAAGAAGGAGCTTTTCCAAATTTATTCTATGAGGATAAATCACCCTGATCCCGAAACCAGACAAAGACACTTCAAAGAAAGAAAACTACAGACCAATATCTCTAATGAACTTCGATGCAAAACTTGTCAATAAAATCCTGGCGAATCGAATACAAAAGCATATCAAAAAAATTGTGCACCATGATCAAGTAAGATTCATCCGTGGGATGCAAGGCTTGTTCAATATACGGAAATCAATAAATGCCATTCACCACATCAATAGACATAAAGACAAGAACCATATGATCATCTCAATAGATGCAGAAAAAACATTTGACAAAGTTCAGCATCACTTTATGTTCAAAACACTAGAAAAACTAGGGATAACAGGAACTTACCTCAACATTGTAAAAGCTATATATGCTAAACCTCAGGCTAGCATCATCCTAAATGTGGAAAAACTGAAGGCATTCCCTCTAAAATCTGGAACAAAACAGGGATGCCCTCTATCACCACTTCTATTCAATTTAGTTCTTGAAATACTAGCCAGAACAATTAGACAGACAAAAAAAATTAAAGGCATAAAAATAGGAAAAGAAGTATTTAAATTATCGCTATTTGCAGATGTCATGAAAATATATTTAACAGACCCCAAAGGGTCTACAATGAAACGGCTAGAGTTAATAAATGAATTCAGCAAAGTGGCAGAATATAAAATTAACACGCATAAATGAAAGGCATTCCTGTATGTCAGCAACAGAACTTCTGAAATGGAAATGAGGAAAACCACTCCATTCACAATATCCTCAAATAAAATAAGATACTTGGGAATCAACCTAACAAAAGACGTGAAAGTTTTATATACTGAAAACTACAGAACCCTAAAGAGAGAGAGAGAAGAAGATCTTAGAAGATGGAAAAACAAAAGACCCAGAATAGCAAAAGCAACTCTAAACAGAAAATATGAATCTGGAGGTATAGTGATACCAGAGTTCAAACTGTACTAAAAGCAATAGTAACAAAAACAGCGTGGTACTGGTAACAAAATAGGCAGGTGGAACAATGGTACAGAATAGAGGACACAGAAACCAATCCTCAAAATTACAACTTTCTTATATTTGAAAAAGGGGCTAAAAGCATGCAATGGAAGTAGGATAGCATCTTCAAACAATGGGGTAGGGAAAATTGGGGAAAGGTGGGGCAAGGGAGAGAAGTGAACAACAGCAGATGAGGTAGAGAAAGAAGATGGGAGGGGATGGGAGGGGTTATAGTAGGGGATAGTAGGGGATAGGAAATGTAGCAGAATACAACAGTCACTAATATGACATTATGTAAAAATGTGAATGTGTAACCGATGTGATTCTGCAACTCGTATTTGGGGAAAATTGGGAGTTCATAACCCAATTGAGTCAAATGTATGAAAGATGATATAGGATGAGCTTTGTAATGTTTTGAACAACCAATAAAAAATAAATAAATAAAGGTTTAAAGTTGAGTGGGAAGAAATCAGCTAAAAAAGAGTTGAGATGCATTCATTTTGCTAAGCAGAAACTTTGTTTTGTGTACTTGTAACTATCACAAATTTATTTTACCAGAAAACTGGCTTTTAAAAATGCACATAATTGAGATTAAAGGATAATCCACTTACCTTCAAGAAAAACTCATACCTTTTCCTATATTTTTCATATTTTATTTTTTTGTGAATATTTTGACATGGACCAGGTCTAGACTTAGGCTATTCTTCCAGAATACTACCTCATCTGACAAGTTGGTACAATGTGTTGGATTGTTCTTTTCATCTTTTATTTAATAGTTTCTAGATGATAATGTGTATTTTTCCATATGTTTGTTTGGACATACATACCCAACTATATCTTTGCATTTTCTGTTTTACTGGGGAAGAGACTCATCAAAAGCTCTTTATTATATGTATCAACAATCAAACATTTAGAGCATGCAATTATACATAATTTTGCATGAAAATATTTTTGTACCATTTTTATAAAGATTTAGAATTATTAATACTGTCCCTACTGTAATTAGTAACTCCTTACAAAAAGAATTAATCAATTGACTTTATATCAATTATGAATATGAAAATTACTAAAATAAGTATTTGGCAATTAATATGCAATTGATAGAAAGTGAAATCACAAGAAAGCCATTTAAAATGTCAGTGTATATGGTCCTTAAATAATAGGTTGTTCAAAAAAAAAATTCTCTAATTCAAAAGAGTTAATATGCCATATTACAGCTAAATGTGATATAAAAACCTTAAATTATCAGTATTGATAAATAAGAATGATACCTGTTTACTTAAATATGTTTATTTGATTTTCACTGTAAGATGTTAATTCTGGAAGACTTGAGAATTAAGAAAGACTTGGTCTATATTATTTCTAACAGGCTAATCAAAGTGCTTTTAAATATATATGTGTATATATATATATATATATATATATATATATATATATATATATATATATGTAACACATATGCATGAATATAGATACATATGCATAATAAATGTATTGTAATATATTTATCAGGTGGTTATAATTTTTAAATTTTCTCAAGAAAAGAATGACTACAAAAAACAGTTTTAAATGTAAATTTCATAGCATAGTACTGTTTGTAATGCTATGAGAGAAAAATACTTATGGAGGGAAAATGAAAAAGGAAGAGAGAGAAGGGGGAAAATGAGGAAGAAAGTGAGTAAAGAAGAGGGAGAGGAGTGTTTGATGAAAAGATAAAAGTGGAGGGGCTGGGTTTGTGACTCAGTGTTAACATGCTTGTCTAGCATGTGTGAGGCAGTGGGTTATATTCTCAGCACCACATACGAATAAATAAAATGAAGGTCTATCAACAACTGAAAAAATAAAAAAAAGAGAAATATTACCAAAATTCCAAGATTTTATGAATGTTAAATACAAAAAATTATGTTGCATAGCCTTATGTAAATTCTAGACTCCCCAAAATAATCATTAAATGCTAGATTATTAGTGTTATAACTAAAAATCCATTGCTCTTTCTTCTACATTCTGTGGCATGCTAGTGCTAAAATAAATTGTATTATAACACCAAAATAAAATTCTAATATTTATACAGTAACTGACCCAGTTTAACATCAATGCAAGAAGATTCCTATGTGATATAATGTGTATTTTGACGTTCATTTTTATTCAACACTGGTACATTACTATTTCTCCAGTTAATGCACATCATAGGATGTATATTTCATCCACAATTTAGCAAATATATACACATTTGTTTTGCTTTCAATCACTTTTGCTTCAGAACACATGTATTCCTCCATGTTTCTTGACTTCTCTTTTTGTGACACTTCTTTCCAAACACATTATTTTCGATTTCCATTATCACTTTTGAAGCAAAACTGACACACCCGTCATGATAAAACATAACACTAATATTACCATTAGATGTAAAACTGGTTTAAGTGAATGATTGTACATCAATATAAGATTTCTTGTATACTTTCAGATATCAATTCAATCCATTATTCAAAGTGAAACCAGTTATATCATTTATTCACAGTATGGTCTATTCATGCATTGTCTATATATTGATAGACACATGGTACACCTCTGTGTACTCCCAACAATAATTTCTATATCTTCAAAATATTGCTCCCAGAAATGGTGGAAAAAATATGCATGTCAACTGATCTACATATACATTTTATCACAGTAATATTCTGGACACAAAATGCAAAGGTCACACTTATGACTGTCCCAAAGCCTAAATGGAAAGTGAACATGGATTACTAAAAACATCCATGTCCAGGTTGCCTAATGCTCTCAAATGTCAATCCTATTGGTGATTACATATGTGTTTCTTCCTAAGACTACATTTTCAATCTCACCCTGTTGAAACTGTCTAAACCTCTCACTCATTTTATAATTTGCCTGATTTCCTACTCTCTATTCACATCTGCTTTCCTACTTTTTTCCCCAGTTCATCATTGTGACTGACTCTTCACATGTGCTGACATTTATATTCAATCTCTACCAGAAACCCTATTGCTAAAGAACTTTTGGTCCATATTCTATACTCAATCTTCTTCGTAATCCTACCGACTATATTCCTAATCCTAGCAAAAATCCCTTTTTTAACTGGATGCTCTCTTCTACATTCAATCATCGAAGGTACAAGGATCTATGCCATTGCATATCAATTTATCTGAGACATATGTGCAGAACATAATTCAAAGCTAAGTATCCCACTCAAAGGCCAAATTCCCTTCTAGGATTCAAATCTTACCTAGATTTATATTTCAATACTTATATTTCACCTATATTTTCATGTAAATATCGCAGGTTTCCAATAACATTGTTCATCAAGCAGAATGATTCCTAACCCATATTGAACATGTTATTAATCCTAACCATACACTGTTCCTCAATCTAACTTTACAGAAGAGCAGAGACAGAGTTGGTATTACAATACAGGAATGTATGGATCTTCCACCTGCTGAGAACCTCAAAGGTCCATGTAGAAATAATCCCTGGAGAATGTGTAGGATGCTATGAACGACCTGAGAGGGCAAAAGTCATCTTCCATGGCAAAAAAACATGGTCAGGATAAAGGGTTGTGTCTTAATCAGAATCTCTCTTCTTAATGTAGAGAAGATGGACCAAACCAAGCCTCTGTGGAGAGCTGTTCCCCAGTACCTATGGTTGATATACCATTCTAACTTATGAAAATGTCAGAGGAAGTAGGTGCAGCCTCCATCTCATGGGACCCTTGGAAGCATCTGTTAGGACAAAGTGGTTGCCAAGGCTGTGACCTCATTCAGTTCCTGAAGGAAGTGACCTACCTCACTTTCTTGGTGATGGAATCTCTGAACTTGGGATCCAGGAAACCAGGCACACAGAGCCAGTCCCAGTACCAGTCCCAATGGTCTCACTTGTTTGGATTTACCAAGGACAGAGTCAGTCTTTCTTGGTACCTACTGATGTGAGGATGGCCAAATGCCAGAAAAGCTCTGAAGAGGGGCCCTTCCTGAGAAAGCAGAAAGTGGCTCACCAATGGATCCTCACAACTTCACAGAGTTGGCCAAAGAAAACAGATCTGAGACAAGACAGGCCATTTTGGGGTAACATAGTATGGCCCACCATTCAGAGGACACACTGTATAGTCACAGACCTACTTGGGGAAAGGAGGTGCCTTTGTGGGTGTGGGTGTGAGTTTTTGGTTCTGTCTCATTTTCTGAGAATAGGTGGAAAAGGCGGGTTTTTTTTGGTTTGGTGTGGACTCTTTATAGTAGGTCGTTTGACAAGGTGAGTGTTTCTTTATCTATGTATTCCACTGTGTCCATGGTTGAAGACATTAGAAAAGAGAATGCATCAAGGATGTGTCCTGTCTATTAGGAAGCTTCCCAGCATTCATCCTGCCCGATTTATTAATGGACTGTGGCTTGTCTTATAGATGTGCAACACCTACTAAATTCCTAAGTTCAGGTTTTCTTCCTAAATTCTGGCCACTCTCCAAAATAGTCTTATGGATTTGTGTCCAAGATATGTACCCCTCCAAGCTCTGTGACATGGCCATGTACTGGATAGCTGAAGGAAATGGGAGCATCTCAGAAAACACAGATATCAGTGTGACCAGTAATGTCTCAGTGGAAAAACCCTTCTTTTGGCCTTTTGCTTACCTATTGATCTGTTGACCTGAATGTCAGGAGGTCTTTGCCTCAGTCCACCCATTTGGGAAGACTGATGAAAACTGTTTTCAAATGGAAATGCATGCGCATCACCTGTCGCTCTTTGTTTAATTGCTTAGGATAAGGATGTGTCTGATTCAGCCTCTTGGCCCTGTGTGATGCTGTGGCTTAGATTCTCAGCACCTCATGGATCTAAAGAAAGATTCCATGTGTGTATCCAAAACAAAAATGGTAAAAAACCACGCTGACTTTAGGAAAATAAGTGGCAAGGGAGCTCTTTTGAACACTGTCTTGGGCTGCGCCCCTCATGGAAAACTCCAGCAAGAGGTTATGATTAGTGTCTATATGGAAGAGGATGAGGGCCTTGTGGGAGTGTTTTGGTTTTAATTGTGTTTATTTGTGTGGTGGTTGGAAGTGATGACTGGGTCCACCTGGGCTTGAACTCTGGTGTGATACCCTTAGAGACTGAGGTCTAGAACTGACGTCAGAGAAGTATTGCCATGAATTGTGTTGGGGTTTTAGGAGGCCATGCATGAGAGTTGCTCTTGGAAACTGAGATCTTGGACCAGGGTAGCTTTCCACAGAACACTGGGAATCTCAGCCAGGATATCACATGATTTCATTCTGAAAGACTTGGCAGCAATAGTTGAGAGTCAAAACTCACATGGACCTCATATTGTAGACCTCAATGGGCCTGGCTTCATGTGACTTTTTGGTCACTCTTTGGGAAGACTTTCCTCTGAGAGTTCTCCAGAACTTTCATTGAAATAAACTTCCTCAACATTTAATGGTTCCTGAATAAATTTAAACCCACAGTGCCTCCAACTTCATCCTTTAAAAATGGCTAGATAAGTACCATGACATTTTTTAAATTCCCATGACCAAATGGCACTGGAGTAACTTTGGATCTTATGCTGTTGATCATGAGTGTACAAGACAGTGCCTTGATTGACTTGGTTTTATGAGAATGGTGTAGAACAGAGATGCCAGTAATTTGGAGACTGCTGAGTTGGGGCCTAGAGCAGTGATGTGCAGGTGTGTGATAAAACATCTGTGTTGGGGCCATGTGGATCTGCCATTGGCTTCCAAATGGCTTGTGACTGACATGCTGCAGCCAGCAGACCCTTATATGTAAAGGCATCTTGTTATATGGAGATTTTTCAGGGCAATGTTCAGAATCAAGTTGCTATGGTCAAGGGGGCAAGCATGTGCGATAGAAGCCTGGTTGGTGCATTTATATGCAGACCCTGACACACCACATGTGACAGAAATCCCTCCAGCACTGTGCCCCAGTTGAAATCCTTGTATTTCAAGAAGCAAATACCAAACTCCAAGTGCAGCAGCAAGAAACACCACGAAAACTGGAGGATTACCAACTGGGTTCACAGTCCAAACAGGGAGACACTTAGCCCCAAGTTGCCACAGTTTACCTACAAAGAGAGAATTCAGAACTGCTGCCACATGTTCGTTAGGAAAATAAGAAACAACATCCTCCAGGTCACATAGATGAAGACCCAGCTTTGATGGTCTCACTACAAAGAAAGCTAAAGCTTCTGACAACAACGTATATTTCAAGTGCCCAACCTCAGAGGCAGTTTCTCAAGAAGTCTTTAGGCAAGCAGAGCTCCATGTTTCTGGAGTGTTTACCCTTTCCCTTACTTTTGGAAACTCCTCTACCACCTTCAAGGTTGTGAACTCCTGAGCATTTTCCATTCCAGATATGTATTAACAGATTTTCTAATTCTTCTCCTCTAATTGTGTCTTACTTGGGGCGAAGGTAATGTCAAGGCATTTTTCTGGATGAGAGTGGAAAGATTTATGTTTAGCATATGTTTGCATACACATTGGATTCATTTTCCTATTTTCCATTTGAAATACTGAATCCCTGACACTAACCCATACTGTACTAGAATCTGACTACAATCCTAATATGATGGAGAAAAAGAATCCTAACAGAAAAGAAATAGAAGCTGTTCAGAGAAGGCATGGTATATATTTGGACTTGCCTTTTGCAAGTAGGTGTTATAATTCTAGTCAATTTTTAATTGAAATAGTCCTCCATGTGTTTTTAAAGTTAACAAATATGTGAATTCCTGTCTCCCTTTCACTGTAGACTATTCAGCACATCTATTTTATATGCACATAAAGAATCCTACCTTTTATCACGTGTATATTTTTGTGCGGTAGCTGATTTGGCAGATACAAATTTTGAGAAGAGATCACTCCTCCTAGATGCTGTTGGAACTGAAAATTGAACCTATGGGTGAGCTTCCTAGGAGAACAACATTATACATAAATCCCTGTTAAGTAAATTGAATATTTTTAGATCTGTGAATGATGTATATTTCATGGTGAATTTCGATTGGCATATATGTTGCTACATTTTAAAATTTGTGTGTGTGTGTGTGTGTGTGTATACACACATACACACTCTCCAGATTTTTCAAAATATGAAATATATGTGTCTTATTTACACTCCCTAAATTCATTCATGTTCAAGTATGTGGATTTATAATCAACTTTTCACAAGATTATTTTCAGAAATATTCATCCACCTGAAATTCATATTTGTTTTCTATTACTGAAAACTAACTTCAGTGAATGGTGCATACGTATCCTGTTGATAGTCACAGCCGAAGGGGCCACAGCAAACTTCCAGGTGCCAGCAAACTTTCAGCTGCAGGCTGATGATTGGCTCACAGCAGCCTTAGCAACTTCTAGCTCATTGTCTCCTCTGTGGTGATGCTCACTGGAGATGCTCATTGAGATGTTTCCCCGCCTTTCAGACTTCCAGCTTATGATTGGCTCACAGCAGCCCCAGCAACATCTAGCTGATTGGCTCCTCTGCGGTGATGCTTATTGGGCTGTTTCCCTGCCCATTCAGACCATGGAGCTGCTCATTGGGGGACTTTTTTGGCTCTGCCCACGTGACCCAGCCAATCTGCCTCAAGAGCAGGAGGATTGTGAGAAGTGGATAGAGGCTTGTGTGGGAGGGAGAGGCTTTTGGGAAGCTGGTGTTGGGAGTTGGGGTTCTCAGGATTTTTCCTGAGAGGCTGTTTTGCTTGGCGTGTGTGGTTCTAAAAATAAAGTTAGTTTCTTTTGATAAGTGGATTCTGATTGTGCCCAGCCAGACAGCGGCATTTGGTGGCTCATATGGGGAGCGACTGAGGGTAACTGATAAG
The DNA here is from genome assembly GCF_048772815.1 of Callospermophilus lateralis. Taxonomy (NCBI): domain Eukaryota; kingdom Metazoa; phylum Chordata; class Mammalia; order Rodentia; family Sciuridae; genus Callospermophilus; species Callospermophilus lateralis. Next base: position 29,056 of record NW_027514898.1, read on the forward strand.
GTAAACTGCTCGCTCTTGAGGGCAGGGCGAGAGGATGGGTAGCCATTTTATGATTCCTATTTTGTTTTAAGTTGCCTGTCCCTGGAGATGAGTGAGATGGAAGAAAAACTGCTCACATCTGAGGAAAAACTATTTGTGTCTGAGGAACAGATAGGGAGAAAGGCTATAATAATTTTTTTTTGTTCCATTTTTATTTCGTTCTATCTCTTTTTTTGTTTGGTGTTATCTTGTTGGTTTGTATTATAGTAGAAATATGGGATCAAAAATTAGTAAAAAACAAACCAAAAAAGTGTTAAGTAAATTGTTAGAGGAAGGAGGCATCCCAGTAAAATCAAGAGCAGTCATGGTAATTGTTGATACAATACAAAAATGTAGACCATGGCTTTTTAAGGAGGAGTTGTTAAATATATCACAATGGAACCATCATGGTGCAGATTTAAAAAGAATAGAAAAGAAAAGCCCAGGGATTCTGCCAGTTGGCACATTGCCATTGTGGACATTCATATCTTGTTTGCTTAGTTCAAAGCCTTCAGTTCAGTCAATGGTAGAGGAAGAAGAAGACATATTGATTCAAGTAAAACAGAAGGTGTCTCAAGTTAGTCAGACAGAAGAAAAAATTCAAGTAAAAGAGAAGGTCTCTCGAGCTAGTCAGATAGAGGAAACTATTCAAGTAAAAGAGAACGTCTCTCGAACTAGTCAGACAGAGGAAAAAATTCAAGTAAAAGAGAAGGCCTCTAAAGCTAGTTAGACAGAGAAATAAAGTGTAAAACAGTAAAAAACATCAGGGGAAATTTACAACAGGAGACTGCTACGAACACCTTTCTATCACCAGATGACATAAGTGTCCAACTAACAAGGCCACTTTCTTATCCTGGGAGGCCCCCAACTCCCGCAGTTGATAGTTAGGATCCTGAGACAAGATCTCAAATATTAACATGCCCTGTATTTGAGGGAGGAGGGCAGCGTGTTTACCATGCTTTAAATTTCAAAACAGTGAAGCAGCTAAAAGAGGCTGTAACAACCTATCGTCCTCAAGCACCCTTCAATGTAATCATGGTCGAATCCATTAACAACTTGAACATGAAGCCAGTGGATTGGGCTAATATGTGTAATGTTGTGCTAAATGGAGGACAATGCATGTTATGGAAGGTTGCCAATGAGGAATGTTGAAAGGAGACAGCTAGGCGAAATGCAGGAGCTGGTTATCCTCAGAGAAATCTAGATATGTTGTTAGGAAAGGGACCTTATGAAGATCAGCCGCAGCAAATTGCATATGATCATGGTGTATGTGCAGAAATTGGTGTAGATGCAATTAAGGCATGGAAGACTTTACAAGAATATGGAGGTTTACAAGGTCAATTATCTAAGGTAATACAAGGAGCTAATGAACCTTATGCTGAATTTGTAGATAGGCTTATTCAAAGAGCTACCAGAGTTTTTGGGAATACAGAACAAGCAATGCCATTACTAAAACAACTGGCTTATGAGCAAGCGAATCGTTGTTGCAGAGATATCATTAGACCATGGAAAAATGAAGATTTAAACACATTGATTTAATTATGTAGAGACATTAATGAACAAGAGCAAGTCATGGCAGCTGCAGTAAAACAGGCTTTAGTTGCCAGATACATTAATGAACAAGGGCAAATTGTGGCAGCTACAGTAAAACAGGCTTTAGATGCCAGACCAAGAACATGCTACCAATGTGAAGAAACAGGACATTTTAAAAGGAATTGGCCCATAGAAGGAGGGTTTAACAATATTAGGTATCAAAGGAGTAGAATACCAATTATTTGGCCACAATGCCATAGAAGGAGACATTGGGCTAATGAGTGCTGTTCTCAAACCACCATAGAGGGTACTCAATTATCAAAAAATGAACAAGGACCAGGTGTTTATCCACGATATCATGGAGAAAGGCATTGGGCTCAATTGCCAAATAAATGGACAGGGGGTTCCAATGCTCCGGGGCCCCAAACCACAAATATACAGAGCACTGGAGGAACCCAGCAACCCCAACAGGGTAGTGCCCAGGACACATTGTCCATCAGATCCCTCATCAGACAAACCAGAGGGAGCACAGTGTTGGACATCTGCGCCTCTGCCAGATCAGTACTAACTCCAGAGATGGGAGTTCAAATCATTCCCACAGGGGTAAAAGGACCTCTTCCCAAAGGAACCATGGGCTTATTATTGGGATGCAGCTCTTCTACTCTAAAAGAACTTATGATAAGTCCTGGGGTGATTGATCCCGATTATGAAGGTGAAATAAAAATTATAGCCAGTTCTCCAAAGGACATATCAGTAATTTCACAAGGAGATAGAATAGCACAGTTACTAATAATACCCAGCCTATATGATAAATTTTCCAGTCGTACTGTAGAAAGATGTTCCAAGGGATTAGGCTCCACAGGTGTAGATTTGGCTATGCTTTCTTTAAATTTAGATTCTCGCCCCATGCTAAATCTAAATATTCAAGGGCATGAATTGAATGGGCTACTGGATACAGGTGCAGACATTAGCATCATCTCTCGTCAAGAATGGCAAAAACATTGGCCATTACAACAAGCCACTCAAACTCTTCGAGGCCTATAAGTGGCGACTAATCCCCATAGAAGTAAAATGGTATTAGATAGGAATGATCCTAAAGGATGTGAAGGAACTATACAGCCATATGAATTGGATCATCTTCCCATAAATTTATGGGGACGAGATGTCCTAGATCAATTAGGTTTGACATTAACAAATAACATCAACCAAAATGCAGCCACTATTATGACTAGACAAGGTTTTAGGAAAGAAAAAAGATTAGAAAAACAAGAATAAGTCATAGCAGCACCAATACAAATAGATCAAGGAACAGAGAGACATGGGTTGGATTTTCAGAAAGGGCCACTGAGACAATAAAAATTACCTGAAAATCAGAAAGACAGTATGGGTTCCTCAGTGGCCCCTGACTGAAGAAAAGATACAAGCAGTCCATGACCTGGTAAAACAACAATTAGCAGAAGGACATATACAACCGACTGTATATCCCCAAAATACTCCCATTTATGTCATCAAAAAGAAATCTGGTAAATGGAGACTATTGCAAGATTTTAGAGCCATTAATAATGAGATGGTTATTATGGGACCTGCTCAATCAGGGATTCCTCAATTGTCTGCTTTGCCAATAACCTGGTATGTTTTAGTTATAGATATTAAATATTGTTTTTTTTTTTCAATTATAATTCATCCTAAGGATAGTCCAGGTTTTGCTTTTACTATCCCTGCACTGAATCATGAAGGTCCTGATCAGAGATATGAATGAAAAGTACTCCCTAAAGGGATGGCTAACAGCCCAACTATGTGTCATATTTATGTTAACAAAGTAATCCAGCCACTTAGAAATCAAAATTCTGAACACAAATATTTCACTATATGGATGATGTATTATTAGCACACAAAGCTAAAAACACATTGCTAGAAAGTTATGCCACACTTACAAACTTATTAAAAATTATAATGTAGAGATAGCAATAGATAAAGTACAATTAAATTTTCCAATTAATTATTTAGGAGTTCTGTTATCCTCAACCATTGTCAGTCCACCAAAAATTCAAATATGAGTAGATCAACTCAAATCACATAACGACTTTCAAAAGTTATTGGGAGATATTAATTGGATAAGGCCTTATCTAGGTATACCAACAGGAGAGTTGGGACCTTTATTTGATATCCTAAAAGGTCTATCAGATAAAAATTCACCCTGCATGTTAACACCTGAAGCAAGAAAGGCAATAAAAATCAATGAAACATATATGGAAAATATGCATTTGGATAGAATTGATATAAATTTGCCTTTATTATTTATTGTACTACCAACAAAAAATATTCCTACAGGAGTATTTTGGCAAGAAGGTCCATTATTATGGATACATTTATCTTATTCTCCTTACACTATTCTTACTAGGTATGCTGAGGCTTTAGGATAATTAATACTCAAAGGAATTAAAGCAGCAAAGGGAGTGTTTGGAATTTCTTCCAATAAAATTTTTACTCCATATACTCTGAATCGAATTGATGAGTTAGCTAATGAGTTAAATACTTGGGCAATAATCATGGTCCAATCTAATGTTTCATTTGATAACCACTTACCATGTAACCCTTTATTGTCTTTTTGGTCCTCGCATCCTGTAATTTTTCCAAAATTGAGAAGAAAAACACTTATCATGAATGCTTCAAATATATTCACTGATGTATCAAATAATGGTACAGCAGCAATAGTTATACCTGATAAAACTTATAAATTTTTAGTACCCAAACAATCAGCTCAAAAGGTAGAGCTTAATGCAGTATTACAAGCTTTTGAGATATTTAAATATTCTGTATTTAATTTATTTTCCGATAGTCAGTATATAGTTAATGCTATAGTATCCCTTAAAGTTGCTGGTAAGATTTCTCCTTTCTCTACTGTTTTCTCTTTACTTTCCAATATAAAAAGTCTAATCTGGGACAGAAAAGATCTATTCTTTATAAGACATATCAGGGCACATCCAAAAAGAAGATGATTTGACTCAAGGCCTTATCAGCTGATATCCAAAATTCCAGTTTGACTATCCTTACATCTGAGATAGAACCAGGATGCTTTTTTCATTATCTATTTTATTATTGCCCTTTCCCACATTCTATTTTGTTTTTTGAGCTCATACAGACCTAGTTTAATGTTTTGCTGATCAGTTCTATTTTTTGACAAAAGAGTTTTTGAACATTGCAATGGAGATTTCACGTGTAAAAAGTTATAAGGCCTTTACTATTAGGTTATGTGTTGTATGTATTATATTATGTGTGCACACTTGTGTTTTGTGTTATATGTTTGAATGTTCGTATGTCCATATATGATATATGATGAGCGCTCATAAAAAAAATGGATCCAAATATTTTTTTATTCACATTATTTAAATGGTTTAATTTAAATTGGGTAAAGAGCTGTTGAGGTTTGTTTTAAAATTTGAAAAAAAGGAGGTTAACAGATCTGTTTCCTTTCTTTCACCTTTCCTTTTCATTATATTTAATAATTATCTTCAAGACAATGTAAATAGTTAAGAAAATTGTTTTCTTTCAGTGCCTTCTGGAATGTTACATAATTTTTCTTTAGCCATTATTGCCAGAATTCCTATCTTCATCCCAGTGCTGGTGAAATCAAAGATAAAACCAATCTACAGCTTCTGCAATAGCCATCACTGAAATGCTTGCAGAACTTGCCTAGACACATTGAGAACTCTCCTGTATGCATTGTAAACTACCTGTTTGTGCAGCGACTTGTGGTAGTGTTCGGGTATATTTGCTGATGATGTCATCGGTGGTACAATTTTTCCAAAAGGAGCTGTCAATTGGCTTGGTGTATCTTCCTCTCTTCTGTGTGTCATTATCGTCCAGCTAATGTTTGGGGGCCATTAGAGGTGAGGCAAAGAACCTCACCACCCCCCGGTGGTACAAAGACCTCTCCACAGGTGTTGCTGTAAACTGGACCGGTAGTCAGTGATGGGTAAGATCCAATTGCAATGGTACCAACTTAACGGGTAAGGACCATATGTACTATTGGACAACCTAAGGCAGGCACTGTCCCTAAGCCACATGTGTGTTGTTTAAACAGAGAGGGGGAGATGTTGAGAGCCACATCCGAAGGGGCCCCAGCAAAATTCCAGAAGCCAGCAAACTTCCAGCTGCTGGCTGATGATTGGCTCACAGCAACATCTAGCTGATTGGCTCCTCTGCGGTGATGCTCATTGGGCTGTTTCCCTGCCCTTTCAGACCACGGAGTTGCTCATTAGGGGACTTATTTGGCTTTGCCCACATGACCTAGCCAATTGGCCTCAAGAGCAGGAGGATTGTGGGAGGTGGAGAGAGGCTTGTGTGGGAGGAAGAGGCTTTTGGGAAGCCAGTGGTGGCAGTTGGGGCTCTGAGGGTTTTTCCTGAGAGGCTGTTTTGTTTGGCGTGTGTGGTTTTAAAAATAAAGTTAGTTTCTTTTGACAAGTGGCTCCTGATTGTGCCCAGCAAGACTGCGGCATTATCCTAATATTTCTACAGTAACTGCCCCAGTTTAACAGCAATGCAAGTAGACTCTTATGGGACATGATTTGTATTTTGATGTTCATTTTTATTCAACACTGGTACATTACTATTTCTTCAGTTTATGCACATCAGAGGGTATATATTTCTTGCACAAGTTGGCAAATTTATAGGCATTTGTTTCACTTTCAATCACTTCCTGCTTCAGAACACATGCATTACTCCAGGTTTCTTAACTGGTCTATTCGTGAGACTTCTTTCCAAACATATTATTTCCGATTTTCTTTATAATTGTTTAAGCAAAACTCACACACCCTTCATGATAAACCATAACTATCATTTCACAATTAGATGTATAACTGTTTGGAATGAATGATTGTATATCAATATAAGATTTCTTATATATTTTCTGATATCAATTCAATCCATGATCTAAAGTGGAACCAGTTATATTATTTATTCACAGTATGGTCTATTCATGCATTATCTATATTCATAGACACAGGGTACACCTCTTTGTACCCCCAATACTAATTTATACGTTTTCAAAATATTGCTCCCAGTAATAGAGGAAGAAATACTCATGTCACCTGATCTAAATATGCATGTTATCACAGTAATATTCTGGACGCAAAATGCAAAATTCACACGTGTGATTGTACCAAAGCCTAAATGGACACTGAACATGGATTACTAAAAACATCCATGTCCAGCTTGCATAACGCTCTCAAATGTCAATCCTATCGGTGACTACATATTTGTTTCTTCCTAATATATTCAACCTCAAAACTGTTGAAAATGTCTAATACTATCACTCACCCTGTACTTTGCCTGTTTTCCTAATGTCTCTATTGATATCGGCTTTCCTACATATTTTCCCCAGTTCATCATTGTGACTGACCCTTCACATGTGCTGACATTGATATTCACTCTCTAACCAAAACCCAATTGCTAAAGAACTTTTGGTACAAATACTAAATTCACCCTTGATCCAAAATCTACCGACTATCTTCCTGATCCTATTGATTATCCCTGTTTGAGTGGATGTTCTCCTCTACATTCAATCATCCAAGGTACAAGTCCTATGGCATTGTATATCGACTTATCTGAGACATGTGTGCAGAACGTAATTTAAAGCTATGTATCGCAATCAATTGCCCAATGCACTTCTGAGCTTCAAATCTCACCTAGATTTCTGTTTACATACTTATATTTCACCTCTGTATTCCTATAAATATTGCAGATTCCCAATACCATTATTCATCCCACAGAATGATTCCTAAACCAAATCGATCCTGTTATTATCCCTAACCATACACTGTTGCCTCAATCTAACATTACAAAAGAGCAGGGACAGAGTTCATCTTACAATACAGGAATGTAGGGGATCTTACACCTGCTGAGAACCTCAAATTTCTATGCAGAAATGATCCCTGGAGAAGATGTAGGCAGCTATGAAGGACCTGAGAGAGCAAAAGCCATCTTCCATGGCAAACACCTTGTGATAACGAAGGGATGTGTATGAATCAGCCTCTCTTTTCTTAATGTAGAGAAGATGGACCAAACCAGACCTGCGTGGAGAGGTGTTCCCGGGTGGCCATTGTTGATATACCATTCAAACTTGTCAAAGTGTCACAGGAAGTAGGGGCAGCCTCCATCTCATGAGACCCATGAAAGCAACTGTTAGGACAAAGTGGTTGCCAAGGCAGTGATCTCATTCAGTTCCTGAAGGAGGTGACCTACCTAACTTCGTTGGTGATGTAACTCTCTGAAATTGGGATCCAAGAAGCCAGGCACCCAGAGCCAGTCCCAGTCCCAGTCCCAGTGGTCGAACTTGTTTGGATTAACCAAGGACAGAGTCAGTCTTTCTTGGTACCTAATGATATGAGGATGGCCAAATGCCAGTAGAGCTCAGAAAAGGGGCCTTTCCCTAGATAGCAGGTATTGGCTCAATGCTGCCTGCTGACAACTTCGTAGAGTGGGCCAAGAAGAACAGATCTGAGACAGGCCAGGCCATTTTGGGGCAACATAGTATGGCCCACCAGTCAGAGGACACTCCAGATAGTCACAGACCTACTTGGGGGAAGGAGGTGCTTTTGTGGATGTGGATGTGAGTTTGTGGTTTTGTCTCATGTTCTGAAAATAGGTAGGAATGGTGGTTTGTATGGTTTGGAGTTGACTGTTTCTAGGAAGTCGTTTGGCAAGGCGAGTGTTTCTATGTCTGTGTATCCACTGTGTTCGTGGTTGTAGTCTTTAGAAAAGAGAATGCATCAATGGAGGTTTCCTGTCTAGTTGGAAGCTTCCCAGCATTCATCCTGCCCACTTTATAAATGGACTGTGGCTTGCCTTATGGATGGGCAACACCTACTATCTTCCTAAGGTCCTCTACACATCTTGATTTCTGGCCTCTCTCCAGAATAGGCTCATGGTTTTGTGGCCAAGATATGTACCACCTCCAAAATCTGTTACATGGCCATGTAATGGATAGCTGAAGGGAATTGGAACATCTCAGAAAACTCAGATATCAGTGTAACCAGTAAAGTCTCAGTTTAAAAACCTTGCTTTGGCCCATTTGCTTACCTATGGTTATGTTGCCCTGAATGTCAGGAAGGTATTTGCCTCAGGCCACCCCTTTCTGAAGCCTGAAGAAAACATTTTTCAAATGGAAATGAATGGGCATCACCTGTGGATCTTTGCTTAATTGCTTTGGAAAGAGATGTGTCTGAATCAGCCTCTTGGCCCTGTGTGAGGTTGGGGCTTTGATTCTCAGAAGGTGATAGATCTAAAGAAAGATCCCATGTGTGCTTGGGTGTTCTATTGCCTCCAACTCACATAAAGGATTTATACCCGACAATCAGTAGGATTAAATTGGAGAATCAGAACAGTATTAACGGCAGGCCTATTTGATCACTCCTGGTTCACAGGAAGGGTGTCTAGGTCACCCTGACTTTAGGCAAATGAGGGGCAAGGGAGTTTATTTTGGAAACTGTCTTGGGCTTCGCCCCTCATGGAAAATTCCATTCAGAGGTTACGATGAGTGTCTATATGGAAGATGATGAGGGCCATGTGGCAGTGTTTTGGTTTTAATTGTGCTCATTTGTGTGCTGGTTGGAAGAGATGACTGGGTACACCTGGACCTGAACTCTGGTGTGATTCCCCTTAGAGACTGAGTTCTGGAACTGACTTCAGGGAAGTATTGCCATTAATTTTGGTAGGATTTTAGGAGGCCACACATGAGAGTCGCCCTTGGAAACTGAGATCTAGTCTCAGGGTGTCTTTCCACAGTGCACTGGGAATCTCCACCAGGATATAAGACGATTTTATTCTGAAAGACTTGGCAACCATAGTAAAGAGTCAAAACACATATTGAACTCACATTGAGTAGACATCAATGGGTCAGGCTTCATGTGACATTTTGGCCACTCGTTGGGAAGCGTTGCCTTTTAGAGTTCTCCAGAGCTTTCATCCTCACCAGTTAATGGTTCCTGAATGAATTGAAAAACCAGTGCATCCAACTTGATACTTGAAAAATGGCTAGATAAATACCATGAAATTTTTGAAATTCCCATGACCAGGTGGCACTGGAGAACCTTTGGATGTCCTGTTGCTGATCATGAGTGTACCAGACAGTGCTTGAATCACTGGGTTTCATGAAAATGGTGTAGAACAGAGATGCCAGTAAGTTGGAATTTGCTGAGTAGTGGGCCTAGAACAGTGGTGGGCAGGTGTGTGATTAAACATCTGTGTTGGTGTCATGTGGATTGGCCATTGGCTTCCAAATGGCTTTTGACTGACATGGTGCAGCCAGCAGACCCTTGCATGTAAAGGCATCTTGTTATATGGAGAGGTTTCAGGGCAATGTTCAGAATCAAGTTGCTAGGGACAAGGGGGAAGTCTATGTTGGATATAAGACTGGTTGGTGCATTCTCCTGGCAGACCCTGACCCACCACACATGACAGAACTCCCTCCAGCACTGTGTCCCAGTTGAACTACTTGTATTTCGTGAAGCAAACACCAAACTCCCATTGCAGCAGCTAGAAAGACCATAAAAAATGGAGGATGACCACATGGCTTCAGAGTCCACACAGGAAGACACTTAGCCCCCATTGGCCACAGTTTACATACAAAGAGAGAATTCTGCACTACTGCCTCATGTTCATTAAAGAATAAGAAAACATGTGCTCCAGGTTACATAGATGCAGACCCAGCTTTGATGGTCTCACTGCAAAGGAAGCTAAAGCTCCTGACTACAACATATATATCCAGTGCCCAAACTCAGAGGCAGTTTCTCATAAGTCTTCCGGTCAGCAGAGCACCATGTTTGTGAAGTGTTTACCCTGTCCCTTACTTTTGGAAACTCTTCTACCACCCCCAAAGTTGTGAACTCCTGAGCATATTCCATTCCAGATAAGTATTTATAGATTTTCTAACTCTTCTCCTCTAATTGTGTCTAACTTGGGGCGAAGGTAATGTCAAGGCATTGTTCTTGATGAGAGTGGGATGATTATTTTAGCACATATTTGCATAAACATTGGATTGATTTTCCTAATTTTCATTCGAAATACTGAATCACTCCCACTAACCCATACCCTACTAGACTCTATATTCTGACTCCTAATCCTAATATAATGGAGAAAAATAACCCAAAATGAATAGACATACAAGCATTTCAGAGGAGGCATGGTGTATAATTGGACTTGCCTTTTGCATTATGTAGAATTGGAGTTATAAATCTAGTCAATTTTTTGTTGAAATAGTTCTCCATGTGTTTTTTTAACTTTTGTTGTTTGTTGTTCAAAACATTATATAGTTCTTGATATATCATATTTCACACTTTGATTCAAGTGAGTTATGAACTCCCATTTTTATCCAGTATATAGTTTGCAAAATCATATCAGTTACGCATCCATTGATTTACATATTGCCATACTAGTGTCTGTTGTATTTTGCTGCCTTTCCTATCCTCTACTATCCCCCCTCCCCTCCCCTCCCCTCCCATCTTCTCTCTCTACCCCCTATACTGTAATTTATTTTTCCCCCTTGTATTTTTCCCTTTCCCCTCACTTCCTCTTGTCCGTAATTTTGTATAACCCTGAGGGTTTTCTTCCATTTCCATGTAATTTCCCTTCTCTCTCCCTTTCCCTCCTACCTCTCATCCCAGTTTAATGTTAATCTTCTTCTCATGCTCTTTATCCCTACTCTGTTCTTAGTTACTCTCCTTATATCAAAGAAGACATTTGGCATTTGATTTTTAGGGATTGGCTTCCTTCACTTAGCATAATCTGCTCTAATGCCATTCATTTCCCTGCAAATTCTATGATTTTGTCATTTTTTAATGCTGAGTTAAACTCCATTGTGGCCTCTGGCGTGCGCCCAGGTTTCCGTTCCTGTCTTCCTGTTTGTTAATTTCTGGCCTATTTATTGTTGTGACCAGGACCTTAGTCAATGCCTTAGTCTGTCTTTTGCATCTCTCATCTTCCCTTTGCTCCCTTTCTTTCTCTTTGTTTCTCTCATATAGTATACTTTCTCGGCTTCTCTGACTAAATCTCCCAAAGTCATATCTTGTGATCCCTCTAAGAGTTGTAACTTTCTTTTAATATCCAGGGCAGCTTGCCCAATGAAGGCCATCATGACAGATGCCTTTTGATCCTCTGCCTGAGGATCAATAGGGGCTCGAGCCTTTGACTGAGGGGGAAACCTGTCCTCAGGGAAGACATAAAAAAGCGGAGCTTGCTATTGCCTCAGCAGACACCACCGAAAGACAGATCCAGGAGGAGAGTGGGGATGACACATGGTGAGTGACCCACCATGGGACAAGCAGTTTTGTCACATGATTTGTTTTTGTCAGGCCTCAAGGAGGCCCTCAAGACATAGGGGGCACATGTTAAGAAAAAGGACTTAAAATTATTCTTTTCATACATAGGAGAATTGTGTCCATGGTTTCCCCCTGAAGGGTCGATTGATGGTAGAAAATGGCTTAGAGTAGGAGACTGTTTAAACCATTTTTTTTGTTGTTGTTGAAGAAAAAGTCCTAGAACAAAGGTATATTAGACCTTTTGTAGACATTAATATTTTATAAGATTTTTAAACACCTAGAAAAATTTGTAAGTTTAAATTTAAAGACATTTATATTTATCTGTTTATCCAATTTAAATTGAACCATTTAAATCACGTGAATTAAAGATCTTTGGATCCACTTTGAAATACTAAGCTTGCCTTAATTTGATTTTAATTGGAGTCAGTGGTCTTTTCTTGCATCCTGGTGTAATATTTTGTAGTTTCCCATCGAGATGACCCTGCCCCAATAGATCACAAGACCAGACTACTGGAAATTCTGAAGCTGGCCTTCCCTCCAGGGCTCCGGCATGGAGAGGCAATTTCCAAGGCCTTGGTGTGAGATTTTGGTCCAGGGAGCACTGCAGTGAACCACCGCCCTAAAACTATTAGCAAGCACATGGTGGAGGAGGCCTCCATAGGTAAGTGGCGCCTATATAACATCTGATATCCGGTTAAGGGAGATCTCTTCTGATGACAGAGTGGTGTCCTGGGGAGACACACATATACTCCTGTCTGGTACAGTAACGAGAATCATTCTGTCCTCTGTTATGTTCTGTAGGGAATTCCTCTGAAAGCATAGAGAGGTGCCAATGGGCACGCAGGAGCTCCTATCCCAGAGCTTTAGCAAGACGTTGCATAGTTCCTCTGTTATTCTGTTTCTGCGCTGGTTTTCTGTTTTTTTGTGTGTTTTGTTCTGTGTTTCATATGTTTTTTTTTTTTTTTTTTGGTTTGTTTTAGTGTGTTTTGTTGTGTGATTTCTGTGGTAAAACTTAACTGAAAATGGGTAATAAAGCAAGTAAACTGACACCCATTTGGACTGTGTTTTAAAGAACTGTGATGAACTTTAATACCCTTTGTTAAGCAGGATGAGAGAAACCCCTAGCTGGCTGCCTGGAGCACACCCACTGCAGAGGGCAATGCCTGCTGGGGACCTAAGAACTGAGTATCTCCCAGGTTAACACGTGAAACTCCTTAAAACCCCTTGTCCCTTCAGATCGATAGAATCACAACCATTGGGCAGAGACCCCTGTTTTTCTCCTTTGTTAGCAAAGCAGTAAATCTCCCTTTTTCTTTTTCTCAAACCCTGTCCTCATTATTAAATTGGTATTAATTGGCTTCAAAATCAGGAACCAAACTTTAAGTTACAATTTTTGGTACCCCCCACACCCCGGAACTCTTTGAGAGCTGACTACTGAAATGTTAGGAGACTGAGCGTGCTTGGGGTGGAACCGAACAAGAGGAGCTAATCCTGTAAGTGAAAGGAGGGACTGAGGGACTTCCAGCAGCTGCCCAAGCCCTGTTGCTTCAGAGAATTACCTACTTCCTTCCCTGCACTGTAAGGATTTTGCCATCTCTGTTTTCTTAAAAAAGAGAAAAAGAAAAAGGGGACACTAAATACAGTAAAGTCACCATGGAGACCCTTGATTTTACATTTCAGGTTGTTCCTCTGTGAAAACATCTGGTTCCCTTGTGGGAAAATCTATGGTGCCACTGGTGTAGGAGATTTTTCTCTTATCTGCTCTGGTTTAAAGGCTTCTGTCTGTAAGCCATAGTCTGGAGCTCCTTTCAGTCTGTCTTGTGTCTTTGTTTCTGGCCCTTTAAGACATGTGCAATAATGTGTTGATATTATAAATCATTTCTTGGGAATGATCTTAGCTGAATGTGTATCTAAATGATGATGTTTTATTGTAACAATCTGGCATCTGAATGGGTTTTTGAAGCATTGCACAATCTCGCAGTTAAAAGTCGGGTTTAGGAAATTGTTTAGTTTATGATTTCAGATAATTCATGCCAGAGAACTTAAATACTTAGGATGGAAAACTAGAGAACTCTACTTCCAAGTTGGCAAGTAACTTCCCAATCATTCAGGCTTTTTTTTCACCAATTTTTAATTGGGTAGCCTGGGAAAATGTCACTGTGTCTACCAGTGCATTAATTTGGACAAGGATAGTAAATCATAGTATGGTATCTGTTGACAAAACAAGATATAAAGATGTAAAATTTTGTAAACTGTGTCTTAAACTTGTATCATAAAATTTTGTGAATTTTGTCTTAAAATTGTATTATAATTTTCAACATCTGAACCTGAAAATTATGGTTGAAATGCCTTAGGCCTGAGGTGTCTGCTCAGAATAGCAGCTTTTTCCTGCTCCTTCCAGACCTCAGCCAGGACTTATGTTGAATGGCAAATGAAAGAGGCCTGCAAGCTCAGTAGGAGAGTGATCTGAGGCCTAAAAAAATTAAATTGTATGGTATTTACTAATTAATGGCCAGTCAATTTTTCTAGGACTCTTATTTTTTCCTTAGATTCTTTATTTTTTTTTGAGCTCATGATTTTGATCCTAAAGACCTAGGATGATGTTTTTCTGACCAGTTCTATCTTTGACTAACTGTGTAGTTTTTGAAACATTGCAATGGATATTTCACCTGGAAAAGCTACAAGGCCTTTACTATTATTATGTGTGCACAATTTTGTTATGTGTTGTATGTTTATATATTCATATGTCCGTATATCATATATATGATACACAAATTAACATTTATAAAGAGCACTCATTAAAACAAAAACGCTCATAAAAACAAATTTTAAAAAGTGGATCCAAAGATCTTTAATTCAAGTGATTTAAATAGTTGAATTTAAATTGGATAAAGAGATAAAAATAAATGTCTTTAAATTTAAGCTTACAAGTTTTTCTAGGTGTTCAAAAATCTAATAAAATATTAATGTCTACAAATGTTCTAATATGCCTTGGTTCTAAGACTTTTCCTTCAACAAAAAAATGGTTTACACTGTTCAATATATTTGTCTAATATATTGATAAATAAGTAAAGTAAATTTGATATGGGATTACTCATTCATGAGTACTTTTGTTAGATATCTGATTGATTTACTAAGGTCTGTATAAGTTTGTACTAATGTCTGTATAAGATTGTAATAATCAGTCATGTGTTAAAGAGACAAAAATTTCTTAAAACATAAGTTTACCCATAACATTGTGTTTATTAAGTTTTATTTTTTCTAGAGCAAGCAACCATAAAAATTAAACAACTGATTAAATAAGAACTGTTATTTTAGAGCACTGTACTGCCATTTATTTAAAAGCTAAACTTGGTTAATGTAGAAACTTCAATGTAATTGTGATGCTATTAATGTGCTCATATCTTTCAGGTATACGAATCTGTAAGGTAGAAACTTTAAAAGAGCATTATTTCAAGCTGGTGTTCTGAAGTTGTATGGTAAAAAAATATATTGGGCATTCATTTACTTCTTATCAATAAGATATGTAAAGTTGTATGTTACTTTTTACATTGGGGAACAATTTAAATGTATTTTTATGTTAATGAGAGTCTAATCTATATAAAGGTTAAAAACTTTCAGCCTTTCTTAAATTCATGTTTTAAATGTGATATCATATGGTGTTAACTAATGTTCATGTGACCTCAAATAATATATGTAATCTTTGTAAAATGATATTTAAAAAAACAAAGATCATCTTTAGAAGTAAAACACTTAAGTTTTATAAAGAGCCCTGCCTTACCTGAGATAAGGCTCTGTGTCCCATCTTACTATATGTGAGAATGACTACGAAAGCAGTAGGTCAGATATTATTTCATTTAAAGTTATGTTCAAAAGTTGTTTTTTTTTCTGTCAAGATTTCTAGGATCTCAAACAGGGGATATAATGTATAACTCAGCTTAAAACTTCAGGGTAGCTATTACACGAACTAAGTATTTTTACTCTTGTTAAAAAATTTTATTTTGTAATTTCCTTATAAGTGATCTAAAGATTCCTTGTTAGTGTTTTACAGAAGTGTTGCTTTAAGAACACAACATGGGTTAATTTAAGATAATAAGTCATCACCTACAAGACAGACAGAATAATACAGATCCCAGTTAATAAAAAAGATAAATAATTATAAAGTTATAGACATTAAAGCCCAGTACTCTTAATATAAGGCTGTTAAAATTTATTTGCTGGATGATTAAGATTAGGATTTATATTAAAGTTACATAAAAAGGGACAAGAAAACCAATATTTGGCTCTTGCCCTCTGAGTCAGTCTGAATCCAGGGAACAAGGGACTTCTCAAAGACCTTTGCAACTCTGGGCCTCATATCTTCCCAATTAGGGAGATTAATGAGACCCCTGGAGAACAGAAAGCCAATCAGTGCATTTGCTAAGAAGAGGAGAGTCATCAGAGAAGGGAGACATCCCTGATGCTTCCAAGGGTAGCCACATGGTCAAGCAAGACCTGGACCCACCTAGCGCAAATGGCACTAGCAGAACTGAGAAGCTGCTCTCAAGTTTCCCCAGGAATGACTCCCATAAAAGCTCAGCTGACTGTTAACAATAGATAGAAACAAAAGTCAGTTTGACTGTTTCATGATAAACACTTAGGAAAGACAGTTAAAACCAAAATACAGCCATTCCTGGGCATTTTAAATAATAATATTAATAATAATAATAATAATTTTTTATACACATTATGTTAGCCTCCCAAAATAAGTAAGACTGGAGGCTACAAAGAAGGATTCCCAGAAAGGAATGCCTGATAACTATAAAAAGAGACTATCAAGAGGAGCTGCCAGAGGCAGAAATTTTTAGTTTAAGGCCTACAGATATTCCTAACCTACAGGTAGGGTTGGTGTTTGCTAGTACGATTATCCAGCCCTGAGTAACAGAATTAAAGGTTTCTCTATTACACACAGAGGTCATACTAGTAAAATGATTTTGCAAGATCAGATGATATTAAATCATTAAACTGTATCTTATGGAGAGGGATAACTGTAACACTAAATGTTAAATATTAAGTTGACAGTCCTGATAACTGGGAATATTAAAGCCTGCTGAGGGAACTTCTATACAGTGACATGTTCCAGCTGCTGCAACATTTTTTCAGTACTCATGGTTCTTGTTTCTCACACAGAAGAACCCATCCCCAGATGAATTTACAACCTGTTCTTCCCCAACCAGACTTCAAAACAAACTGATTTCTAAAAGGCAACTCATGTTCCTCAACTGACTTCTAAAAGGCAACTCATGTCCCTTATACTGTGCCCACTCACGTCACTCTCTCTCAGCTCAGAAGAAGCCAAAATGAGTGACGCCTCTCGTCTTACAACTATGGAGCCAAAAATAAATAGAATATCAATATAAGTAATTAATTAAGTCAGGTAAAACCAGGAATCCAATTTTGGGTGAGTTCTAAAAATTTGGAGACTGTTACCTGAGGGATTAAAATTCCCTCATTGCTCTTTCCCTACCCTATCAAAAATTTGGAAGGGACACATTAAAAAAGGGGGAATGATTTGCATTTCTCTGACTGCTAGAGATGGTGAGCATTTTTTCATATACTTGTTGATTGATTGTATGTCCTCCTCTGAGAAATTTCTGTTCAGGTCCTTGGCCCATTTGTTGATTGGGTTATTCGTTATCTCATTGTCTAATTTTTTTAGTTCTTTGTATATTCTGAATATTAGCGCTCTGTCTGAAGTGTGAGGAGTAAAGATTTGTTCCCAGGACGTAGGCTCCCTATTTACCTCTCTTATTGTTTCTTTTGCTGAGAAAAAACTTTTTAGTTTGAGTAAGTCCCTTTTGTTGATTCTAGTTATTAACTGTTGTGCTATGGGTGTCCTATTGAGGAATTTGGAGCCCGACCCCACAGTATGTAGATCATAGCCAACTTTTTCTTCTATCAAACGCCATGTCTCTGATTTGATATCAAGTTCCTTTATCCACTTTGAGTTAACTTTTGTGCATGGCGAGAGTAAGGGATTCAGTTTCATTTTGTTGCAAATCTCACTCCAGTAAGATTGGCAGCCATTAGGAAGTCAAACAGCAACAAGTGCTGGCGAGGATGTGGGGAAAAGGGTACTCTTGTACATTGCTGGTGGGACTGAAAATTTTTGCGGCCAATTTGGAAAGCAGTATGGAGATTTCTTGGAAAGCTCGGAATGGAACCACCATTTGATCCAGCTATTCCCCTACTCGGTCTATTCCCTAAAGACCTAAAAAGAGCACACAATAGGGACACTGCTACATCCATGTTCATAGCAGCACAATTCACAATAGCAAGACTGTGGAACCAACCTAGATGCCCTTCAATAGATGAATGGATAAAAAAAATGTGGCATTTATACACAATGGAGTATTACTCTGCATTAAGAAATGACAAAATCATAGAATTTGGAGGGAAATGGATGGCATTAGAGCAGATTATGCTAAATGAAGCTAGCCAATCCCTTAAAAACAAATGCCAAATGTCTTCTTTGATATAAGGAGAGTAACTAAGAACAGAGTAGGGACGAAGAGCATGAGAAGAAGATTAACATTAAACAGGGATGAGAGGTGAAAGGGAAAGGGAGAGAGAAGGGAAATTTCCTGTAAATGGAAGGAGACCCTCAGGGGTATACAAAATTACATAAAAGAGGAAGTGAGGGGAAAGGAGAAAAATATAAGGGGGAGAAATGAACTACAGTAGAGGGGGTAGAGAGAGAAGAGGGGAGGGGAGGGGGGAGGGGGGATAGTAGAGGATAGGAAAGGCAGCAGAATACAACAGACACCATAATGGCAATATGTAAATCAATGGTTCTGCAACTGATGTGATTTTGCAATCTGTATATGGGGTAAAAATGGGAGCTCATATCCCACTTGAATCAAAGTGTGAAATATGATATATCAAGAACTATGTAATGTTTTGAACAACCTACAATAAAAATTAATTTAAAAAATATTAAAAAGCAAAAAAAAAAAATGGGGGGGGGAATGATAAACCAAACCTGATCATTTATTAAAATTGGGAGCCATCTTGCCACAAAGTCATGAAAAGATAATTTTGCTTTCCTATAAATTACTGCAAATTCTGAATCTGCTTGGAATGCCTGTTCGTGCCTTGAACTCACCCATGCCTGGCTCTCTGACCAGATAGCAGCCCTCTCTGAAAATTTAGTGACACCTCATAAATATTGGCCTTCTCTGGCCAGACAACGACTCTCGTGAGTCTCTAATGGTCCTCATGAATTCTGATGATGGGGCCAGCAAAAAAAAAATTGTAAACTAGCAATAGCGTGATGCTTCTCTGAGTTCTGTTATCTGTAACCCCCCTTTTGTGTAACTTACTGGACTATAAAGCTGGGCTGTAGGAAAGGTGGGGTTGCTGTCTTGTTTCTGCCATTTTGAGAGGGATAGGCAGCTCAGCCAGTTTAAAAATAATAAGCTTGCTTTAATTTGATTTTAATTGGAGTCAGTGGTCTTTTCTCCTGTCCTGGTCAAACAGGTAAACACTCCACAAACATGGAGCTCTGCCGGCCTAAAACTTATTGAGAAACTCTCCCTGACCTTGGGCACTTGAAATATATGTTGTTGTCAGGAGCTTTAGCTTCTTTGTAGTGAGACCATCAGAGCTGGGTCTGCATCTATGTGACCTGGAGGACATGGTTTCTTATTTTCCAATGAACATGAGGCAGGAGTGCAGAATTCTCTCTTTGTAGGGAAACTGTTGTCACTGAAGGCTAAGTGTCTCCCCATGTGGTATGTGAAGCCATTTGCGCATCTTCCACATTTCATGGTGTTTCTTGCTGCTGCACTGGGGGTTTAGTATTTGCTTCATGAAATACAAGGAGATCAACAGGGACTCAGTGCTGGAGGGATTTCTCACACGTGTGGTGGGTCAGGGTCTCCAGGAGAATCCACCAATGAGGCTTATATCCCACATAGCTTGCCCCCTCAACCATTGCAACCTGATTCTGAACACGGCCCTGAAACCTCTAAATATAACAAGATGCCTTTATATGAAGAGATCAGACATATAGGGATTACTGGCTGCACCATGTCTGCCACAAGACATTTGGAAGTCAATGGCAGATCCAAATGGCCCCACCAGAGATATTTTATGACACAACTGCACACCACAGCTCTGGGTCACTACTCAGCAGGCGCCAACATACAGGATTCTTTCTTCTACACCATTTTCATGAAACCCAGTCAATCAAGGCACTCTCTGGTACACTCATGATCAGCAACTGGACATCCAAATGTTCTTCAGTGCCACTTGGTCATAAGAATTTCAAAAATTTCATGGTATTCATCTAGCCATTTTTCAAGGATGAAGTTGGATGCACTGTGAGTTTCAATTCTTTCAGGAACCATTAAATGGTGAGGAATTTCATTTCAATGAAAGCTCTGGAGGACTCTCACAGGCAAGGCTTCCCATGGAGTGGCCAAAAGGTCACATGAAGCCAGGCCCATTGAGGTCTACAATGCTAGGTCCATGTGTGTTTTGAATCTCAACTATGGTTGCCAAGTCTTTCAGAATAAAATCATGTGATATCGTAGCTGAGATTCCCAGTGTTCTGTGGAGAGCCACCTGGGCCTATATCTCAGTTTCCAATGGGGACTCTCATGCGTGGCCTCCTGAAATCCCAACACAATTCATGGCAATTCTTCTCTGAGGTCAGGTCCAGAACGCAGTCTCTAAGGGGAATCACACCAAAGTTCAAGCTATGGTGGACACAGTTATGTCTTCCAACTGCCATACAAATGACCACAATTAAAACCAAAACACTTTCACATAGCCCTCGTCTTCTTCCATGTAGACACTCATCAAATCCTCTGGCTGGACGTTTCCAAAAGGGGTGAAGTCCAAGACCCTGTCCAAAATATGCTCCCTCGCCCCTATGTTGCCTAAGGTCAGTGTGGCCTAAACACCTTTCCTGTGAACCAGGAGTGATCAAATAGGCCTGACCTTATTACTGCTCCACTTCTCCAATTTGAGGCCTACTGACTGCCAGGTATAAATTCTTTATATGAATGGGAGTCATGAAAAAACCCAAGCATCTATGGTCTAGCCTTTGCAGGCCAGGATGGAGGTCAGGAACCTTACAGAAGATGGCGAGAGACTTCATACACAATGACTGCTATTTTGACCATTTTGTATTTGTAGCACACATGGAATCTTACCTTAGATCCATCAGGTGTTAAGAATCTAAGCAGCAGCCTCACACAGGTTCACGAGGCTGATTCAGACACATCCCTTTTGGAAGCAATTAAGCAAAGAGCCACAGGTGATGCCCATTCATTTCCATTTGAAAACTGTTTTCTTAAGGCTTCACAAAGGGGTGGCCTGAGGCAAAGACCTTCCTGACATTCAGGGCAATGAAGCAATAGGTAAGCAAATGGCCCAAAGCAAGGATTCTCCACTGAGACTTTACTGGTCACATTGATATTTGAGTTTTCTGAGACCCTCCCATTCCCTTCAGTTATCATGTACATGGCCATGTCACAGTGCTTGGAGGTGGTACATATCTTGGACACAAAACCATGAGCCAATTCTTGAGAGTGGCCAGAATTCAGGAAGAAAACAGAAACGTAGTAAGATAGTAGGTGTTGCCCATCCATAAGGCAAGTCACAGTCCATGCGTTAATTGGGCAGGATGAATGCTGGGAAGCTTTCTACAAGACAGGAAACATCCATTGATGCATTTTCTTTTCTAATGTCTACAACCACGGACACAGTGGGAGAAACAGACATAGAAACACTCGCCTTGTCAAACAATTTACTAGAAAAAGTCCATTCCAATCCAAACAAACCACCTTTCCTACCTATTCTCAGAACATGAGACAAAACCACACACTCACACCCACACCCACAAAGGCACCTCCTTCCCCCAAGTAGGTTTGTAACTATCCAGAGTGTCCTTTGACTGGTGGGTCATACTGTGTTCCCCTGATATGGCCTATCCATTCTCAGATCTGGTCTCCTTGGCCAACTCTGTGACGTTGTCAGGAGCATGTGGAGAGCCACTACCTACTTTCTCAGGAAAGTTCCCTGGCATGTGGCCATCCTCAAATCAGTAGGTACCAAGAAAGACTGACTCTGTCCTTAGTAACACCAAACAAGTGAGCCCACTGGGACTGGGACTTGGATTGGCTCTCAGTGCCTGGCTTCCTGGATCCCAAGTTTAAAGTGTTCCATCACCAAGGAAGTGAGGTAGGTTACTTCCTTCAGGAATTTAATGAGGTCACTGCCTTGGCAAACACATTGTCCTAACAGTTGCTTCCAATGGTTCCATGAGATGGAGGCTGCCCCTACTTCCTGTGACATTTTCACAAGTTAGAATGATATATAAATCAAAGGCACCAAGAAACAGCGCTCCACAAAGGCCTGGTTTGGTCCATCTCCTGTACATTAAGAGAGAGGCTGATTCAGCCACATCCCTTCATCCTGACCAGGTTTTTTGGCAATGGAAGATGACTTTTGCTCTCTCAGGTCCTTCATAGCTGCCTACATCTTCTTCAGGGATCATTTCTGCATGGACCTCTGAGGTTCTCAGCAAGTGGAAGATCCCCTACATCCCTATATTTTAAGGCCAACTCTGTCCCTGCTCTTCTCTAAAGTTAGATTGAGAGATCACTGTGTGGTTACGGTTAATAACAGTTTCGATTTGGGTTAGGAATCATTCTGCAGGATGAATAATGGTATTGGGAATCTGTGATATTTATAAGAATATAGACGTGAGTTAAAAGTATGGAAACAGAAATCTAGGTAAGATTTGCATCCCAGAATGGCATTGAGACCTTCATTGGGATACTTAGCAATGTTATACTTTCTGCACAAATGTCTCAGATAAATCCATACACAATGGCATAGGACGTTGTACCTTGGATGATTGAATGTCGAAGAGAACCTCCAGTCAAAAAGGGATAGTCGGTGGAATTAGGAAGATATTCAGTAGGTTTAGAAAGAAGGGTGAGAATAAGATTTGGAAAAAAGTTCTTTACCAATAGGGTTTCGGTTAGAGAGTGAATATTAATGTCAGCCCATGTTAAGTGTCAGTCACAATAATGAATTTGGGAAAATATGTAGGAAAGGAGGTATCAATAGAGACCTTAGGAAATCAGGCAAATTATTAAGTGAGTCATAGGATTAGGCATTTTCAACAGGGTTGAGGTTGAATATATAACCTTAGGAAGAAAGAAATATGTAGTCACCAATAGAATTGACATTTGAGAGCATTAGGCAACCTGGACATGAATGTTTTTAGTAATTCATGCTCACTTTCCATTTAGGCTTTGTTGAAAATAAATAAAATAGGTACTTGTCTCTTCCTGTTTTTCTGTATGCTTAAGAAAACACTCTTGAAATCTTGAAAACTTTTTGCTAATCTTGTTCCCAGAATGTGCTGTCCCCAACTGCCAAACTGCAGAATGTACACCCTCACCCGTTTACATGCAAACCGCCCACTTGCCCTGACCCATCAATAAACTTCCCTCCCTGCCAACTTCAAGAAAAGTATATAAGCTCTGCTTAAGCTGTTCTCAGTGCTCTCTGCTCTATTCAAGTGAGGTCTGAGCCCCAGAATTTTGGGTGCTTTGCTGTTGCATGAGACAGTGTCTTGGTGGTCTCTTCCTCCAATGGTCGCCTGACCATTACATCTGAGGGCCCCAGCGAGTTCCAGCAGCGTTGGACGAAAGACCCCCAATAGGCTCATCTCAGGTTAAGTAAGGCGCCACTTTCTTGTTTCAGGTTTCAGGTTAGGGATGGGCAAAATGGCTATTGGTGATGAGCATGAGCTCTCTCTGACGGTGGCTGACAGAAGTGTCACAGAGCCACAGGCCACGTCTCTGGGGGACGCCCCAGAGAACTCGGGAAACCGAGTAACAATAGTCTCCTAAACTCAGTGATATTTTGTTTTGGATTCGGTATTGTCAGCCCATCAGGTTTTCCTGGCTACTCAGTCCTGTTCTCAGTATTGGACGTCCATTGCCTGTCTTTATTGTCTTGTCTTGTCTGTGTCGTGTGTCATTGCTTTCACTATTTGTGTATCTTTCATATGGGACAGAGCACTTCAATGCCTCTGTCCCTGAACCTTGATCACTGGACCAAAGTCTGCTTAAAGGCTCAGAATCTTCTTTTTTTCAGTAAAACGTCAGATCTGGAAGACTCTATGTGTCTCAGAATGACCCACCTTTGGAGTCGGATGGCCCCCAGAAGGATTTTTCTACTTCACACTAATTCAAAAACTCAGAGATATTGTCTTTCAGCCGGGGCCACATAGCCATCCAGATCAACAGCAATATATCTTTAGTTTGCAGGACCTCTGCAAATCTCCTCTTCCATGGTTGAAGCCTTTCCTTGTCCCTGTCCCCGCTCCTACTGGTTCTCCCACTTTTCTATCTCTCAAACCCTCTGCTCCCCCTCCTCCACCCTCTGTTGTCCCTGAGTCTCAAGACTCTACTGGACTCTCTTCCCCCTCCTTATGCCCTGCCCTTGTCCTCCAACCCCAAACACCCTCTAAGTGATTCCCCTGCTGCTGACTCAGACTCTCCACCATTGGAGGAATATAGGCCAGCCCAGCGCCCTCCAGGTGACTACCCCACGGCACACACAGCCCCTCCTTCCTTGGAGGTAGCTGGCCCGGCCAAAAGAACACAAAGTACTCGCCGGGGGGGTTAAACTTTGAAGTGGATACAGGGTAAGTATACTCAGCCCTTAAGGCCCCATTGGGCCATCTATCAAACAAAAAGGACTCTAGTTCAAGGGGCTAATGGCAGTAAATATGGGGCTTAGACAACTAAGAGGACCATGAACCTGGGGAAAGAAAAAATCCATCACTCGTTCCTAGTAATCCCAGAATGCCCGACCCCATTGATGGGCACACATCTGCTCAAAAAGCTCCAGGCCAGAATAACTTTTAACCCTGAAGGCCCCCAAGTGAAATTTCTAAATTTTTCAGTAAAAACTCCTATAGTCACGGCTTTTACTATGTCAGTAGAAGATGAACATCAACTTGTCAAACCCCCCAAGACTGATCAAACAGGCAAGCTACCCCGGAAATGGATAACAGATTACGCAGATGCCTAGGAAAAAAACTGCTGGGTTACACGTAGCCGTGAAACATCCTCCAATAACAGTGGAGTTAAAAACTTCAGCCCCCCCATCAATGTCAAAAAATATCCTCTGAGCAAAAAAGCTAAAGATGGGATAAGGCCCCATATTCAGAAATATCTGGCCTTAAGGGTCCTAAGGCCCTGTCATTTGAACTGGAACACTGCCCTGTTACCAGTATAAAAATCCAGGAACCGGGGACTATCGCACCGTTCAAGACCAAAGAGAGATCTACAACAGAGTGCAGGACATTCACCCCACAGTACATAATCTGTACAATCTGCTTAGCACTCTGAACCATGAACGGAAATGGTATACTGTTCTGGACTTAAAAGATGCTTTCTTTTGCTTGCCTCTGCATAAAGATAGTCAGTTGCTATTTGATTTCGAGTGGGTAGACCCAGAAACCGGGACGTCTGGTCAACTAACATGGACTAGACTCTCACAGGGGTTCAAAAACTCCCCCACTCTCTTTGATGAAGCCCTCCACAGAGACCCCAACAACTTCAGAACTATGCACCCTGACGTCACCCTGCTTCAATATGTCGATGACCTGCAACTGGTAGCCAACACCAAGAAAAACTGTGAGTCTGGAACCCAATTATTATTATACGAGCTTGCTCAACTCTGGTATAGTGCTTCTGCCAAAAAAGCCCAAATTTGCCAGCAAGAAGTAATCTTCCTGGACTATTCCCTTAGGGGCAGTAAGCGATGGCTCACTGAGACCAGAAAACAATCCATTGAGCAGATACCACCCCCATCTAACAGCAGACAACTCAGAGAGTTTCTTGGGACTGCTGGCTTATGCAGCTTATGGATACCTGGGTTTGCGTCCTTATCTGCTCCTTTATACCCGCTGTTAAAGAGAGATGGCCAATTCTAATGGACCCCTGAGCACCAGCAAGCTTTTGATAACATCTAAGGACACTGACACTGAAACCCTCAACTTCACTGAGCCCAGCTTGCATTTTCAGAAAGCCCTAAACTAAGTTAAAAATGTACATCAACTCACTCACCTTGGTTCAAAGAAACTGCAGGCATTCCTGAAGGATCAAGAACAGAGTTTTCCACTAACCGACTCAGAGCGAAAGAAATAACTGAACGGGTAACAAAAGCCTGCCGGGTCTGTCAATTGGTTAATGCTTACCATTCCAACTTTCCTGCAGGAAAGCACCTACAAGAAACCAGACCAGGACAATTCTTGGAAGTGGACATTACTGAAATTAAGGCAGGAAGTTATGGACTTAAATATCTCCTAGTCTTTGTAGATACATTTTCAGGATGAATTAATTGAAGCCTTCCCCCCCCACACACACACACAAAAAAAAAACAACAACAACAAAATAAATGGCACAAATGGTGGTCAAGAAGATCCTGAAAGATATTTTTCTAAGATACGGACTGGCTAAGGCAATAGGGTCTGATAATGGACTGGCGTTAAGTGCCCTGATAAGTCAGGGATTAGCCAGGACCCTGGGGATTAATTGGAAATTACATTGTGCTTATAGACCCCAGAGCTCAGTACAGGTAAAAAAAAATAATAGAACCATTAAAGAGAATTAACAAAATCAAACTTAGAGATCGGCATAAAAGATCGATCTATTCTCCTGCTTTATGCACTGTTTCATGCAAGAAATACTCATACTCCTCTGTTTCCTTGTGTAACCTCACCCCCTATGAAATTCTCTATAGTCCCTCCTCCAGTAAGGGACCTAACCCAAACTCTAAGACCTAACGATCCCTTCCACACCCCCTTGCTTGACAGACTTAAAGCTCTTGAAAGAAATCAGCAATATCTGTGGAAACATCTGGCCACTGCCGACCAACCTGGGGACGAGGGGACTCCATATCGATACCAAGTAGGAGACTTCGTCTACATTAGACGACATCAGGTGTCATCCCTGGAACCCCACTGGAAAGGACCATATAAGGTGCTACATATAACACCTACAGTGGTAAATGTAGACGGAATCACTTCATGGATCCATGTCTCTCATCTCTGGCCTGCGCCCTGTCCAAAATCTGACTGGAAACTGGAAAAGACTGGTAACACTTTCAAAGTGCGTATTCGCCATGTGGATAAGGCTACAGACTCTCCCCTTGGCCAAGAGTAGTCCTAACCCTCATCAGCCTGTTCAGCAGTAATGGCTGATCACAAATCCTACTGTACAAGAAGTATGGTCTATCTTGCATACAGCCCCTTTAGGGACATGGTGGCCATCTCTCCACCCAGACATTTGTCAGCTGGCTATAGGTCTTTCCTATTGGGATATCCCTGATGAAGGGGATCCAACTAAAATTCCAATAAATCCTTTCCGTATCATAGGTAATAGAAACAAACATTATGGATGTAGGGACACGAGAGCCAGATGCAGGTTGGCTAGCCTAGATTACTATGTTTGCCCAGCGGACTATCAAAGCCACAAACAGACATGGCTGTGTGGGGGAAATGCCGACTTCTTCTGTAAGTCATGGGAATGTGAGCATACAGGGGTGCCTGGTGGAACCCAAACTCCTCATCAAATTCAATACACAGCATTGGCCATATTACCAATTACACAACCAATACCGATGGCCCCCAGAGGGGTCTCTAGATCCTAAAATTCTCCGTGACCTTTTTAACTTCGGCAAGTGCTCAAAGGGTGGAAGGAAATTCCCCTAAGTGGAGGCATTTTCCCTCCTTCGCTCACATCCTGAACTATGCTTATCCAATAGATCCTCACCCTCAGCTTTCTGCTCCAGACTCTCTGCTGCCACTCCCACCTCAGCAACCTGATTTCTTCCCTCCAATTACTAGATCAAAAACCCAAACCGCCGGTTCTCAGATTATTGCCCCCTTGCTGAGGTAGCAGGTACTGAGGTACCCATCCACCCACTCACTACTCTCTTCTCCTGTCGGTGCCCGCAAAAGGTCCCACCAGGTCCTCTTACCAGCTAACCCAAAGCTCAAACCAGCTAAGGAGAGCCCTCAGACCCCTATCCAAGATGTAATGAAAATGGCCTTTAAAGTTGCTCTGTCATCACTGAAAACAGGTTACTAAGAATTTAAAGTCCCTCACAGGCTTTTTGGGATACAAACTCCCATCTTCCCCTCTGCTCTATCTGTTCTACTGCTCAAGTTTTGTTGCCTGGAAAATTCCAAACCCCTTTCCCATTATTCTTTTACATGTCTCCTTCCTCATGCTCAGACCCAAGGTGCTGCTCTCAGACCCACCTTCCCTGTCTTCCCCGTCTATACCAGGCCCACAGAAAAGTCTTAAATGACCTTCTCCAGCAGTCTTCACCATGGCTGACTTTAGGACTTTCAGCCAAAGAGTCCCTATAAAAGAGTTCAATGTAGATAAACTTCCCCTTTTCGTGTTTCCCTGTTCTATTTGGCCACTGGCTGGAAAAATCAGCACTCCTAAGCTAGACTCCCCCTTACTAGTTTTTCACAAAACATGTGAACAAGGCCTCTGGCCTTGAGCTGGGGCTTCACAGACATGGTTACATTTCTAAGATAAATAAGTTACCAAATGAGCTCCATTGTTACAGCTGGCAGTGAGAAAAAAAAAAAAAGAGAAGAAAAAAGCTCTCCCACTCCAGGTGTCCTTAAAATGTTAACTTGCCCAGAACAGATGAAAAAAAACAATAGAAACGAAAACTTCTTTTTGTGAACTTATGCAGACTGTGTACTTCTGAGCCCTTTCCCTTACATGTTGGGTACAAAATTCGGAAACTACCTAAATTTGGAGATCAGGTGACTAATTGATTACAACAGAAGCAATGCCCTCTAAATCCGTTGCAACGAAATAGGTATGTTTCGCTGTCTTCTGTGCTATCTTAGGTGCCTTGAATTGTCCGTCCTTACAACAGTATAATTCTATATACTTAAACATTGTTTATGTTTTCATAAAATGGTCAACAGATGTGATTAATTATGTAATGTTCAGATGTTTCCCAGAGTGCTCTATCATGAGGCAGGTTAATTTAAATATCAAATACGGGGGAATACAACCCGGTTCCTCTGGGAACCTGTATCCCTCACTTTAGCCATCCTATTAGGAAAAGGAGCTGCTGCAGGTGTGGGCACAGGAATCACTGTCCTAGTCCATGTGACACAACAAATGACCCGATGAGAAGCAGCAATAGACCAAAATTTAAAGATATTAAAAACCTTCATCACAGTTTTATAGGAATCTTTAACCTCTCTCTCTGAAATTGTTTTACAGAACATGCGAGGGTTGGACCTCCTCTTCATGAGAGAAGGGGGCTTTTGTGCTGCATTGAGGGAAAAAGTTGATTTTATGCCGACCATACTGGAGTTGTAAAAAAATCTATGAGTAAATTAAGAAGACGCCTAGAAGAGCATCAACAAGAGAGAGATGCACAAAAAGGGTGGTTTGAGTCTTTGTTCACACAGTCCCCCTGGTTAACTACGCTTTTATCAGCCCTGGCCAGTCCATTAATAATCCTCATTTCATTGCTAATTGTAGGACCCTGTTTGCTCAACCATCTAGTTTCCTTTCTACAAGCTTAAATTGGATAAGTTAAACTTATGGTAATCAGACAACAATATACCTCACTAGAAGACATAAAATGTGAGACCCCGCAATGCTCATTTTTATGATTAAAATTAACCAGAATAAGAAGTGGGGAATGAAAGGTTAATAAAATATGTACTTTTAACTTCTTGTTTTTCTGTATGCTTAACAAAATACTGATGAAATCTTGAAAACTGTTTGTTAATCTTGTTCCCAGAATGTGCTGTCCCCAATTGCCAAACTGTTGAATGTACTCCCTCTCCCATTGGCATGCAAACCACTCACTCGACCTGACCCATCAATAAATTTCCCTCCCTGCTCTCACCACGTAAATTGCATAAGCTCTGCTTAAGCTGTTCTTAGGGCTCTCTTCTCTATTCAAGTGAGCTCTGAGCCCCAGCATGCTGGACCCCCAATAAACCCTTTGCTGTTGCATGAGACAGTCTCTTCGTGGTCTCTTTTCCGACGCTCGCCCGACCTTTACATTGGTACAATCATAAGTGTGAACATTCCTATGTGTGTCCAGAATATTACTATAATAAATAATATATGTAGATCAGGTAATAGGAGTTTTTCTTCCACCATTTCTGGGAGCAATATTTTGAAGATATATGAATTAGTATTTTGGGTAGAAATAGGTGTACCATTTGTCTATGAATATAGAGATAATGCATGAATAGACAATACTGTGAATTAATAATATTACTGGTTCCAACTTTAAATAATGGATTGAATTGATATCTGAAAATATACAGGAAACCTTATATTGATATACTACATTTAATCCTACCCATTATACATCTGAATGAAATATTAGGGTTATGGATTTTCATGAAGAGTGTTTGAGTTTTGCTTCAAAAGTGATTATGGAAATTGAAAATAATGTGTTTGGAAAGAAGTCTCATGAAAAGACCAGTCCAGAAACCTGGAGGTATGCATGTGTTCTGAAGCAGAAAGTGATTTAAAGTGAAACAAACGCCTATATATTTGCTAACTTGTGGATGATAAATATATACAATGATGTGCAGAAATTGAAGAAATAGTAATGTACCAGTGTTGAATAAAAATGAACGTTAAAATACACATCATGTCCCATAGGAATCTACTTGAATTGATGTTAAACTGCGTCCGTTAATGTAGAAATATTAGAATTTGTATGCACCATTCACTGAAGTTAGTTTTCAGTACTAGGAAACAAATATGTATTTCAGGTAGATGAGTATTTCTGAGAATAATCTTGTGAAAAGTTGATTATAAATCCACATACATGAACATGAATGAATTCAGGGAGTGTATAATAAGACTCACACATTTCATATTTTGAAAAATCTGGAGAGTGTATATATATATATATATATATATATATATATATATATATATATATACACACACACACACTCACACAAACTGAGACTATAAAAATAGCAATATATATGCCAATTGAAATTCACCATGAAATATACATCATCCACAGATTTAAAAATATTCATGTTACTGAAGATAGATTTATGTATAATGTTGTTTAACTAGGAAGTTTACCCATACATTGAATTTTCAGTTCCAACAGCATTTAGGAGGAGTAATCTCTTCTCATATTTTGTATCTGCCAAGTCAGCCACCTCAAAAGAATGTACGTGTGATACCAGGTAGGATTCTATATGTGCATATAAAAATACATGTGCTGAATAGGCTACAGAGAGAGGGAGACAGGAATTCACATATTTGTTAACCTTAAAAACACATGGATAACTATTTCAACAGAAAATTGACTAGATTTATAACACATACCCTTTTTTATGCAAAAGGCAAGTCCAACTATACACCATGCCTCCTCTGAACTGCTTGGATTTCTATTCTGTTTGGGTTATTTTTCTCCATCATATTAGGAGTAGTAGTCAGAGTCCAGTAGGTTATGAGTTAGTGTCAGTGATCAGTATTTCAAATGGAAAATAGAATAATGAATCAAATGTGTATGCAAATATATGCTACACAAAAATCTTCCCACTCTCATCCAGAACAAATCCTTGACATTACCTTCGCCTGAAGTAAGTCACAATTAGAATAGAAGAGTTAGAAAATCTGTGAATACATATCTTGAGTGGAAAATGCTCAGAGTTCAGAACCTTGGAGGTGGTAGAGGAGTTTCCAAAAGTAAGGGACATGGTAAACACTCCTCTAACATGGAGGTCTGCTGGCGTAAAGACATCTTGAGAAACTGCCTCTGAGGTTGGGCACTTGAAACATACGTTATTTTCAGGAGCTTTAGCTTCCTTTGTAGTGAGACAATAAAATCTGGGTCTGCATCTATGTGACCTGGAGGATATGGTTTCTTATTTTCCAGTGAACATGAGGCAGCAGTGCTGAATTCACTCTTTGTAGGTAAACAGTGGCCACTGGGGTCTAATTGTCTCCCCATGTGGACTGTGGAGCCATTTGGTCATCCTCCACTTTTCGTGGTGTTTCCTGCGGTTGCACTGGGAGTTTGGTATTTGCTTCACAAAATACAAGAAGTTCAACAGGGACACAGTGCTGGAGGGAGTTCTGTCACGTGTTGTGCGTCAGGGTCTGCAGGAGAATGCAACAACCAGGCTTCTTTCCCACATACTTTGCCCCCTTGTCCATAGCAACTTGATTCTGAACATGGCCCTGAATCCTCTCCATATAAAAACATGCTTTTACATATTTGGGTCTCCTGGCTGCACCATGTTAGTCACAAAAAATTTGGAAGCCAATGAGAAATCCACATGGCCATAACACAGATGTATTATCACACAACTGCAGACCACTTCTCTAGGCCCAATACTCTGCAGGCTCTAACTTGCTTGCCCCCATGTCCATAGCAACTTGATTCTGAACATGGCCCTGAAATCTTTCAATATAAAAACATGCTTTTACATATACAGGTCTCCTGGCTGCACCATGGCAGTCACAATGAATTTGGAAGCCAATGGCAGAACCACATGGTCACAACACAGATGTATTATCACAAAACTGCACACCATTTCTCTAGGCCAACAACTCTGCAGGCTATAACTCAATGGCATCTCTGTTCTACACCATTTTCATGAAACCCAGTGAATTAAGGCAGGGTCTGGTACACTCAAGATCAGCAACAGGACATCCAAAGGTTCTCCAGTGCCAGCTGGTCATGGGAATTTTAAAAATTTCATGGTATTTATCTGGCCATTTTTCAAGGATGAAGTTGGAGGCACTGTGGGTTTCAATTCATTCAGGAACCATTAAATGTTGAGGAAGTTCATTTCAAAGAAAGCTCTGGAGAACTCTCACAGGCAAGGCTTCCAAAAGAGTGGCCAAAAGGTCACATGAAGCCAGGCGCATTGAGGTCTCCATTGTGAGGTCCATGTGTGTTTTGACTCAAAACTATCCCTGCCAAGACTTTCAGAATAAAATCATGTGATATACTGGCTGAGATTCCCAGTACTCTTTGGAAAACCACCCTGGGCCTAGATCTCAGTTTCCAAGGGTGACTTTCATGCGTGGCCTCCTAATATCCCAACACTTTTCATGGCAATACTTCTCTGAGGTCAATTCCAGAACGCAGTCTCTAAGGGGAATCAAACCAGAGTTCAAGCCCAGGTTGACCCAGTCATCTCTTCACACCGCCAATCAAATGAACACAATTAAAAACAAAACACTATCACATGGCCCCATCTTCTTCCTTATAGACACTCATCATAACCACTGGTTGGAGCTTTCCATGAGGGGCACATTCCAAAAGAGTGTCCAAAATAAGCTCCCTTGCCCCTCATTTGGCTCAAGTCAGGGTGGGAAGGACACCCTTCCTGTGAACCAGGAGTGATCAAATAGGCCTGTCATTAATACTGCTCTGCTTTTCCAATTTGAGGCCTTCTGACTGTGGGGTTTAGATTCTTTATGTGAACTGGAGTCATGAGAAAAGACAAGCACCTCTGCAGAGATTTGAAGAACTCATTTGACCAAAAGGATCGCTATTCTCACTTGATTGATTTCAGGAACCTAACAGAGAAAGGCAATAGAATTCATTCACAATGACTGAATTTTTTTTTGCGAATTTGGTTTTGGTTTCACACATGGGATCTTTCTTTAGATCCATCAGGTGCTGAGAATCTAAGCCACAGCCTCACACAGGGTAGAGAGCCTGATTCAGACACATCCCTTTCCGAAGCAATTTAGCAAGAGCCACAGGTGATGCCCATTCATTTCCATTTGAAAACTGTTTTCTTCAGGCTTCACAAAGGGGTAGCCTGAGCCCAACATCTTCCTGACATTCAGGGCAACAGAACAATAGGTAAGCAAAAGGCCCAAAGCATGGTATCTCCACTGAGATTTTTCTGGTCACACTCATATCTGAGTTTTCTGAGATACTGGCCATTCCCTTCAGGTATCCAGTACATGGACATGTCAAAGACCTTGGAGTTGGTACATATCTTGGACACAAAACAATGAGACTATTCTGGAGAGTTGCCAGAATTCAGGAAGAAAACAGGGACTTAGGAAGGTAGTAGGTTTTGCCAATCCATAAGGCAAGCTGCAGTCCATTCATAAATTGGGCAGGATGAATGCTGGGAATCTTTTTACTACACAGGACACATCCATTGTTGCATTGTCTTTTCTCATGTCTACAACCACGGACACAGTGGGATACACAGACATAGAAACACTCACCTTGTCAAATGACTTACTAGAAATAGTTCACTGAAAACCAAACAAACCGCCTTTCCTACCTATTCTCAGAACAAGAGACAAAACCACACACCCACACTCACAATGGCACCTCCTTCCCCTAAGTAGGTCTGTGACTATCCGGAGTGTTCTCTGACTGGTGGGCAATACTATGTTCCCCCGAAATGGCCTGTATTCTCTCAGATCTGGTTTCCTTGGCCAACTATGTGAAGTTGTCAGGAAAAAGTGGTGAGCCACTACCTGCTTTCTCAGGAAAGGTCCCTCTTCAGAGCTCTCCTGGCATTTGGCCATCCTCACATCAGTAGGTACCAAGAAAGACTGACTCTGTCCTTGGTAAATCCAAACAAGTGAGCCCACTGGGACTGGGACTGGAACTGCATCTGGGTGCCTGGCTTCTTGGATACCAAGTTCAGAGAGTTCCATCACCAAGGAAATGAGGTATGACACTTTCTTTGGAACTGAATGAGGTCACTGCCTTTGCAACCACTTGGTCCTAACAGTTGCTTCCAAGGGCCCCATGAGATGGAGGCTGCCCCTTCTTCCTCTGACACTTTCACGATTTAGAATGGTATATCAACCATAGGCACACACACAGGCCTGGTTTGGTCCATCTTCTCCACAATAAGAAGAGAGAGGCTGATTCAGACACATCCCTTCATTCTGACCAGGTGGTTTGTCATCGAAGATGACTTTTGCTCTTTCAGGTCCTTCATACCTGTCTACAACTTCTCCAGGTATCATTTCTGCATGGACCTTTGAGGATCTCAGCAGGTGGAAGGTCCCCTACTTTTCTGTATTGTAAGAACAAATTTGTCCCTGCTCTTCTGTAAAATGAGATTGAGGGAACAGTGTATGTTTAGGGTTAATAACAGGTTTGATTTCGATTTGTGTTAGGAATCATTCTTCTGGATGAATAATGGTATTGGGAACCTGGTATATTTACAAGAATGTAGAGGTGAAACATAAGTATGAAAACAGAAATCCAGGTATGATTTTAAACCCATAAGGGCATTGGGCCCTTGATTGGGATACTTAGCTTTGAATTATGTTCTGCACAGATGTCTCAGATAATTTGATATACAATGGCATAGGACCTTGTACCTTGGAAGATTGAATGTAGAAGAGAACATCCCTTCAAAAAGGGATAGTCGGTAGGATTAGGAAGATAGTCGGTCGTTTTAGGAAGAAGAGTGAGTATATGATTTGGAACAAAAGTTCTTTAGCAATAGGATTTCAGTTAGAGAGTGAATGTATATGTCAGCACATATGAAGAGCCAGTCACGATGATGAAGTGGGGAAAACATGTAGAAAAGAAGATATCAATAAAGATATTACGAAATCACGGAAAGTATAAAGTGAGTGAGAGGATTAGACATTTTCAACAGGCTTGAGGTTGAATCTTAGAAAGAAACAAATATGAAGTCACCAATAATATTGACATTTGAGAGCATTAGGCACCCTGGACATGGATGTTTTTAGTAATCTATGTTCACATTTCATTTAGGCTTTGCTTGGTTCAATCATAAGCGTAACATTTACATTTTTGTCCAGAATATTATTGTGATAATATGTATATGTAGATCAGGTGACATAAGTATTTCTTCCACCATTTTTGGTAGCAATATACTGAAGACATAAAATTAGTATTGGGCGTACAAAGAGGTGTACCCTATGTCTATGAATATAGAGATAAAGCATGAATAGACCATACTGTGAATAAGTAATATAACTTGTTCCGACTTAATATAATGGGATGAACTGATATCTGAAAAATTACTGGAAATCTTATATGCATATACAATCATTCATTCCAACCAGTTATTTATCTAATGTCAATATTAGTGTTTTGGTTTATCATGAAGAGTGTGTGAGTTTTACTTCAAAAGTGATTATGGAAATCGAAAATAATGTGTTTGGAAAGAAGTCTCATGAAAAGACCAGTCAAGAAACCCTGACAATACATGTGTTGTGAAGTAGGAAGTGATTAAAGTTTAAAGAAATGCCTACAAATTTGTGAACTTGTGGATGAAATACATATCTTATGATGAGCAAAAACTGAAGAAATAATAATGTACCAGTGTTGAATATAAATGAACATCATATTATATATCATGTCCCATTGGGATCTACTTGCATTGGTGATAGACTGGATCAGTTCCTGTAGAATTATTAACATTTGTATGCACCATTCACTGAAGTTAGTTTTCAGTACTAGGAAACAAATATGTATTTAAGGTGGATGAATATTTCTGAGACTAATATTTTGGAAAGTTTATTATAAATCCACATGCATGAACATGAATGAATTTAGAGAGTGTATATAAGACACATATATTTCATATTTTGAAAAATCTGGAGAGTGTATATATATATATATATATATATATATATATATATATATATATATATATACACACACACATACCCACACACACACACAAAAAAAACACACACAGACATTTAAAAGTAGCAATATATATGCCAATCGAAATTCATCTTTAAATATATATCATCCACAGATGCAAAAATATTTATTTTACTGAACATGAGTTTATGTATAATGATGTTCTACTAGGAAGTTCCCCTATAGGTGGAATTTTCAGTTCCAACAGCAATTTGGAGGAGTGATCTCTTCTCACAATTTGTATCTGCCAAGTCAGCCACCTCACAAAAATGAACATGTGATACCAGGTAGGATTCTATAAGTGCATATGAAAATACATGTGATGAATAGGCTACAGAGAAAGGGAGACAGGAATTCATATATTTGTTTAATTTAAAAACACATGGTGAACTATTTCAATTAAAAATTGACTAGATTTATAACACCTACCATTTATCATGCAAAAGGTAAGTCCAAGTATGCAGCATGCCTCCTCTGAACTGCTTGTATTTCTATTCTGTTTGGGTATTTTTCTCCATCATATTAGGATTAGTAGTCAGAGGATAGTAGGGTATGGGATAGTGTCAGGGATTCAGTATTTCGAATAGAAAATTGAAAATGAATGCAATGTGTATGCAAATATGTGCTACACAAATATCTTCCCACTCTCATCCAGAGCAATGCCTTGACATTACCTTCGCCCCATGTATTACACAATTAGAGCAGAAGAGTTAGAAAATCTGTGAATACATATCTGCAATGGAAACTGCTCAATTTTCACAAATTTGGAGAAGGTAGAGGAGTTTCCAAAATTAAGGGACAATGTAAACTCTCCACAAACATGGAGCTCTGCTGGCCTAAAGAGTTCTTAAGAAACTGCCTCTGAGGTTGGGCACATGAAATATATGTTGTTGTCAGGAGCTTTAGCTTCCATTGTAGTGAGACCATCCAAGCTGGGTCTGCATTTTTGTGACCTTTGTGAGCACATGGTTTCTTGTTTTCCAATGAACATGAGGCAGCCTTGCTAAATTCTCTCTTTGTAGGTAAACTGTGACCAATGGGGGCTAAGTGTCTCCCCGTGTGCACTGTGAACCCATTTGGTCATCCTCCACTTTTCGTGCTGTTTCTTGCTGCTGCACTCGCAATTTGGCATTTGCTTCATGAAACAAGGAGTTCAACTGGGACACAGTGCTGGAGCGAGTTCTGTCACGTGTGGTGGGTCAGGGTCTGCAGGAAAATGCACCAACCATGCTTCTATCCCACCAGCTTGCCTCCTTGAGCATAGCAACCTGATTCTGAACATTGCCCTGAAACTCCTACATATAACAAGATGCCTTTTCAGAGAAGGGTCTGCTGGCTGCACCATATCAGTCATAATCCATTTGGAAGCCAAAGGCAGATCCACATGGCCAAACCACAGATTTTTTATCACACACCTGCCCACAACTTCTCTAGGTCCACTACTCAGCAGGCTCGAACTTACTTGCATCTCTTTTCTATACCATTTTCATGAAAACCAGTCAATCAAGGCACCTTCTGGTATATTCATAATCAGAAACAGGACATCCAAAGGTTTTCCAGTGCCACCTGCTCATGGGAATTTTAAACATTTCATGGTATTTATCTAACCATTTTTAAAGGATGAAGTTGGAGGCACTGTGGGTTTCAATTCATTCAGGAACCATTAAATGTTGAGGAAACTCATTTTAATGAAAGCTCTCGAGAACTCTCACAGGCAAGGCTTCCAAATGAGTGGCCAAAAGTTCACATGAAGCCAGGCCCATTGAGGTCTACAATATGAGGTCCATGTTTGTTTTGACTCTCAACTATTGCTGCCAAGTCTTTCAGAATAAAATCATGTGATATCCTGGCTGAGATTCCCAGTGCTCTGTGGAAAGCAACCCTGGGTCAAGACTCATTTTCCAAGGACTCCATGCGTGGCCTCCTAAAATCCCAACACAACTCATTGCAATACTTCTCTAAGATCAGTTCCAGAATGCAGTCTCTAAGGGTAATTACGCCAGAGTTCCAGCCCACGTGGACCAATTCATCTCTTCCAACCGCCACACAAGTGACCACAATTAAAACCAAAACACTCCCACATGGACCTCATCTTCTTCCATATAGACACTCATCATTACCTCTGGCTGGAGGATTCTATGAGGGGCACAGCCCAAGACAATGTCCAAAAGAAGCTTCCTTACCCCTCATATGCCTAAAGGCCCGGACTCCCTTCCTGTGAACCAGGAGTGATCAAATAGGCCTGCCGTTAATACTGCTCCACTTCTGCAATTTGTGGCCTATTGACTGTGGGGTTTAGATTCTTTTTGTAAATGGGAGTCATGAGAAAACCCAAGCACCTATGGGCTAGACTCTGCAGGGCTTTGAAGAACTCATTTGACCCAAAGGATCCCTATTCTCACTTGATGGAGGCAGGAACATTACAGAGGAAGACGAGAGACTCCATCCACAATGACCGCTCTTTTGGCCATTTTGGTTTTGGATGCACACATGGGATCCTTCTTTAGACCCATCAGGTGCTGAGAATCAAAGCCACAGCCTCACACAGGGCCAA
This sequence comes from Callospermophilus lateralis, assembly GCF_048772815.1. Lineage (NCBI taxonomy): Eukaryota > Metazoa > Chordata > Mammalia > Rodentia > Sciuridae > Callospermophilus > Callospermophilus lateralis. Next base: position 68,215 of record NW_027514898.1, read on the forward strand.
GAGGCTGATTCAGACACATCCCATTCTAAAGCAATTAAGCAAAGAGCCCAAGGTGATGCCCATTCATTTTCATTTGAAAACTGTTTTCTTCAGGCTTCAAAAAGGGGTGGCCTGAGTCAAAGAACTTCCTGACATTCAGGGCAACAGACAAATAGGTAAGCAAAAGACCCAAAGCAGGGTTTCTCCATTGAGACTCTCCTGGTCCCAATGATATCTGTGTTTTCTGACATGCTCTCATTCCCTTCAGCTATCCAGTACATAGCCATGTCACTGATCTTGGAGGTGGTTCATATGGTGGACATAAAATCATAAGCCTAATCTGAAGAGTGGCCATAATTCTACGAAGAAAACAGGAACTTTGGAAGATAGTAGGTGTTGCACATCCATAAGGCAATCCACAGTGCATTCATAAATTAGGCAGGATGAATGCTGAGAAGCTTTCTACTAGACATGACAAATTCATTGATGCAATCTCTTTTCTATTGTCTACAACCACAGACACGGTGGGATACACAGACATAGAAACACTTGCCTTGTCAAAGCACTCAGTAGACACAGTCCATTCCAAACCAAACAAACTGCCTTTCCTACCTATTCTCAGAACATGAGACAAAACCACAAACTCACACCCACAACCACAAAGGCACCTCCTTCCTCCAAGTAGGTATGTGACTATCTGGAGAGCCCTCTGACTGGTGGTCCATTTTATGTTCCCCCGAAACGGCCTGTCCTGTCTCAGATCAGGTCTCTTTGGCTAACTCTGTGAAATTGTCTGGGACCAGCAGTGAGACACTACCTGCTTTCTCAGGAAAGGCCCCTCTTCAGAGCTCACCTGGCATTTGGCCATACTCACATCAGTATTTACCAAGAAAGACGGACTCTGTCCTCTGTAAATCTAAACAAGTGAGCCCACTGGTACTGGAACTGGGACTGCCTCTGGGTGCCTGGATTCCAAGTTTAGAGTGTTCCTTCAACAAGAAAATTAGATGAGGTCACTTCTTTCTGGAACTGATTGAATTTGCTGCCTTTGCAACCACTTTGTCCTAACAGTTGTTTCCAAGGGTCTCATGAGATGGAGGCTGCCCCTATTTCCTGTTACAATTTCACAAGATAGAAAGTTATATCAACCATAGGCACCTGGGAACAGCTCTCTACATAGGCCTGGTTTGGTCCATCTTCTCTACATTAAGAAGAAATAGGCTGATTCAGACACTTCCCTTCGTCATGACCAGGTTGTTTGCAATTGAAGATGACTTTTTCTCTCTCAGGTACTTCATAGTTCCCTATATCTTCTCCAGGGATTATATCTGCATAGACCTTTGAGCTTCTCAGCAGGTGAAAGTCTCCCTACATTTTTGTATTGTAAGACCAACTCAGTCCTGCTCTTTTGTAAAGATAGATTGAGGGAACAGTATATGGTTAGGGTTAATAACAGGTTCGATTTGTGTTAGGAATCATTCTGCTGGATGAATAAGAATATTGGGATACTGTGGTATTTATAAGAATATAGAGGTGAAATATAAGTATGACAATGGAATTCTAGATAAGATTTGAAGCCCAGAAGTGCACTGGGCACTGGAGTGGGAAACTTAGCTTTGAACAATGTTCTGCACAGATATCTCAGATAAATCGATATATAATGGCAAAGGACCATGTACCTTGGTTGATTGAATGTGTAAGAAAACATCCAGTCAAAAAGGGATAGTAGGTAGGATTAGGAAGATAGTGTAGGTTTAGATAGAAGAGTGAGAATAGGATTTGGACCAAAAGTACTTTAGCAATAGAGTTTTGGTTAGAGAGCGAATGTAAATGTCAGCACATGTGAAGAGTTGGTCACAGTGATGAACTGGAAAAAATATGTAGGAAAGCATTTATCAATAGAAACATTAGGAAATCAGGCAAAGTATAAAGTGAGTGATAGGATTAGACATTTTCAACAGGTTGAGATTTAATATATAATCTTAGGAAGAAACAAATATGTAGTCACCGACAGGATAGACATTTGAGAGCATTAGGCAACCTGGACATGCATGGTTTTAGTAATCCATGCTCACTTCCTATTTAGGATTTGGTACAATCATAAGTGTGACATTTGCGTTTTGTGTCCAGAATATTACACTGAAAAAATGTATATTTATATCAGGTGACATGAGTATTTCTTCCACCATTTCTGGAAGCAATATGTTGAAGACATATAAATTAGTATTGGGGGTACAAATACGTGCACCCTGTGTCTCTGAATATAGAGAAAATGTATGAATAGACAATAGTGTGAATAAAGAATATAATTGGTTTCAACTTTAAAAAATGGATTGAAGTGGTATCTGAAAATATAAAGAAAATTTTATATTAATAAACATACATTCATTCAAACCAATTATACATCTATTTGTAATATTAGGGTTATGGTTTATCATAAAGGGTGTGAGTTTTGCTTCAAAATTGATTATGAAAATCGAAAATAATGTGTTTGGGTAGAAGTCACATGAAAAGACCAGTCAAGACACCTGGAGGAATACATGTGTTCTGAAGCAGGAATTGATTGAAAGTGAAACAAATGCCCATAAATTTGTGAATTTGTGGATGAAATATATATCCTATGATGTCCATAATACGAATAAATATTAATGTACCAGGGTTTAATAAAAATGAACGTCAAAATGCACAGCTTGTCATATCAGAATCAAGGTGCATTGATGTTAAACTTGGTCAGTTACTGTAGAAATATTAGTTAAATCTGTTTTTCAGGTGGATGAATATTTCTGAGAATAATCTTGTGAAAAGTTGATTATAAATCCAAGTCCATGAACATGAATAAATTTAGTGAGTGTAAATAAGACACATATATTTCATATTTTCAAAAATCTGGAGAGTGTATATATATATATATATATATTTACACAAAACACACACACAGACATTAAAAAGTAGCAATATATATGCCACTCAAAATTCATCTATAAATATATATCATCCAAAGATGCAAAAATATTTATTTTACTGAACATGAGTTTATGTATAATGTTTTTCTACTAGGAAGCTCCCCTATAGGTGGAATTTTCAGTTCCAACAACGATTTGGAGGAGTGATCTCTTCTCACAATTTGTATCTACCAAGTCAGCCAACTCACAAAAATGTACATGTGATACCAGGTAGGATACTATAAATGCATATAAAAATACATGTGATGAATAGGCTACAGATAAAGGGACAGGAATTCATATATTTGTTAATTTTAAAAACACATGGAGAACTATTTCAATTGAAAATTGACCAGATTTATAACACCTACCATTTATCATGCAAAAGGCAAGTCCAAATATACAACATGCCTCCTCTGAAATGCTTGTATTTCTATTCTGTTTGCGTTACTTTTCTCCATCATATTAGGATTAGTAGTCAGAGTCTAGTAGGGTATGCGAATATTTCTGAGAATAATCTTGTGAAAAGATGATTATAAATCCACATTCATGAATATGAAAAATTTAGGATGTGTAAAATAATACACATATATTTCATATTTTGAAAAATCTGGAGAGTGTATATATATATATATATATATATATATATATATATATATATATACACACACACACAAACATTCACAGACATTAAAAAGTAGCACTATATGCCAATTTAAAATCACCATGAAATATATATCATCCACAGATCCAAATAAATTCATTTTACTGAACATCGATTTATGTATAATGTTGTTCAACTAGGAAGCTCACCCACAGGTTGAATTTTCAGTTCCAACAGCGTTTAGGAGGAGTGATCCCTTTTCACAATTTGTATCTGCCAATTCAGCCTCCACACAAGAACGTACGTGTGGTAACAGTTAGGATTCTAAATGTGCATATAAAAATACAGGTGCTGAATAGGCTTCAGAGAAAGGGAGACAGGAATTCACATATTTCTTAACTTTTAAAATACATGGAGAACTATTTCAAAAAAAATTGACAAGATTTAAAACTCCTACACTATATAATTCAAAAGGCAAGCCCAACTATCCACCATGCCTCCTCTGAACTGCTTGTAGTTCTATTCTTTTGGGGGTATTTTTCTCCAACATATTAGGATTAGTAGTCAGAGTCTAGTAGGGTATGTGTTAATGTCAGTGATTCAGTATTTTGAATGGAAAATAGGAAAATGAATCCAATGTGTATGCAAATATGTGCTTCAGAAAAATCTTCCCACTCTCATCCAGAACAATCCCTTGACATTACCTTCGCCCCAAGTAAGACACAATTAGAGGAAAAGAGATAGAAAACATGTGAATACATATCTGAAATGGAATTTGATCAGGAGTTCACAACCATGGAGGTGGTAGAGGAGTTTTCAAAAGTAAGGGACAGGGTAAGCACTGCACAATCACAGAGCTCTGCTGGCCTAAAGACTTCTTGAGAAACTGCCTCTGAGTTTGGGCACTTGAAATATATGTTGTTTTCAGGAGCTTTTGCTTCCTTCTAGTGAGACGATCAAAGCTGGGTCAGCATCTATGTGACCTGGAGGACATAAATTGTAATATTCCAATGAACATGAGGGAGCAGTGCTGAATTCTCTCTTTGTAGGTATACTATGGCCACTTGGGGCTAAGTGTGTCCCCGCGTGGATTGTATATTCATTTGTTCCTCTTCCACTCTTCATTGTGTTTCTTGCAGCTGCACTGCGACTTTGGTATTTGCTTCACGAAATACATGGAGTTCAACTGGGACACAGTGGTCTAAGTGTCTGCCCGTGTGGACTGTGAAGCCATTTAGTAATCCTCCACTTTTCCTGGTGTTTCTTGCTGCTGCACTGTGAGTTTTGTATTTGCTTCATGAAATACAAGGAGTTCAACTGGGACACAGTGCTGGAGGGAGTTCTATCACATGTGGTGGCTCACACATGAGCATTCATGAAACCGGCCTCTATACCACATAGCTTGCTCCCTTGACCATAGCAACCTGATTCTGTAAATTACCCTAAAACCTCTCCATATAACAAGATGTGTTTACTTATAATGGTCTCCTGGCTGCACCATGTCCGTCTCATGACATTTGGAATCCAAAGGCAGATCCACATGGCCCCATCACAGATGTTTTATCACACACCTGCCTACCGCTGCTCTAGGCCCTCTACTCATCAGGCTCCAAATTACTGGCATCTCGGTTCTACACCATTTTCATTAAACCCAATCAATCAAGGCACTGTCTGGTACACTCATGATCAGAAATAGGACATCCAAAGGTTCTGTATGCCACCTGTTCATGGGAATTTCAAAAATTTAAACTATTTATCTAGCCATTTATCAAGGATGAAGTTGGAGGCACAGTGGATTTCAATTCATGCAGGAACCATTAAATGGTGAGTATGATCATTTCAATGAAAACTCTGGAGAACTCTCACAGGCAAGGCTTCCCAAAGAGTGTCCAAAAGGTCACCTGAAGCCAGGCTCATTGAGGTCTACAATTGAGATCCATGAGTGTTTTGATCTCAACTATGGCTGCCAAGTCTTTCAGAATAAAATCTTGTGGTATCCTGACTGAGATTCCCAGTGCTCTGTGGAAAGCTACCCTGGGCCTACATCTCAGGTTCCAAGGGCGACTCTCATGCATGGCCTCCTCAAATCCCAACACAACTCATGGCAATACTTCACTAAGCTCAGTTCCAGGACACAGTGTCTAAAAGGAGTCACACCAGAGTTCAGGCCCAGGAGGACCCAGTAATCTCTTCCAGCTACCACACATATGACCACAATTTAAATCAAAACACTCCCACATGGGCCTCATCTTCTTCTAAACAGACACACATCATAACCTCTGGCTGGAAGTTTCCATGAGGGGTGCAGCCCAAGACAGTGTCCAAAATAAGCTCCATTGCCCCTCATTTGCCAAAAGTCAGGGTGGCCTAAACACCCTTCCTTTGAACCAGGAGTGATCAAATAAGCCTGCCTTTAATACTGCTCTGCTTCTCCAATTTGAGGCCTAATGACTGTCAGGTGTAGATTTTCTATGTGATTTGGAGTCATGAGAAAACCCAAGCACCTATGGGCTATCCACTGTAGGGCTTTGAAGAACTCATTTGAGCCAAATGATCCCTATTCTCACTTGACGGAAGTCAGGAACTGAAAAGGTCGGGCGAACTTCAGAGGAAAAGACCACCGAGAGACTGTCTCATGCCACAGCAAAGGGTTTATTGGGGGTCCAGCATGCTGAGGCTCAGAGCTCACTTCAGAGGAGCAAAGAACAAAGAGCCCCGAGAACAACTTGAGCAGAATTTATATACATTCTTTAGAGAGGGCAGGGACTTTACATACATCATAGCCTCGTTTAGAAAATCATCATATACCGCGGGAAAATCAAATAATAACTCTAAAACATGATTAGCACATTCATTGGCGGGAACAGGTTGGGCAGCGGGTGATTGGTCAGCCGTGAGAAGGAGTATACATTTAAACTGATTGGTTGAAGCACTGAGATGTATACGTGCAAATCTGCATGGTTTCTGGGAAGGGGTGGTTAAGTAACGAGGTGGTCAGGGAAGATTTCAACACACATCTAATGGGAAGATCCGGGAATTGTCTTAAGTGCCACAGGAATTTCAGGTTCTGAGTGCAGCTTGGAAAATGTACAAAACCTGGTTCTTTACGTTTCAATTTCAATTTCTTTTATTCTTTCATTTCCCACCCCTTTTTCTGACTACTTTTAATCTTAAAAGTAATGAATCAAAATTATTGTGGGGTTTCACATTCTATTCCTACCAGTGCAGCATATTTCTGTCTGATTATCATGAGTTTCACCTGCCTAATCTGAGCCTGGAGAAAGGAAACTATGTGGTTAAGCAAACAAGGTCCCACAGTTAGCAACACCATAAGGATGATCAGGGGTCCAGCTAAGTCTGATATTAGTGTAGTTACCAGGGGTACTCGGTTAACCATGACTCAAAGCACCCTTGTTGAATCTCCCATTCTCTCTGGCGCTCTTCAAGGTATTTTCTTAATTTACTCATGAATTATTTTGCAACTCCAATATGGTCAGCATAAAAACAACATTCTTCTCTCAGTGCAACACAGAGGCCCTCTCCCTCATCAAGAGGAGGTCTAATCCTCACCTGTTCTGTAAAACAACTTCAGAGAGAGAGGTTAAGGATTCCTGCAAAGCTGTGATGGAGGTCTCTAACGTCTTCAAGTCTTGATTTATTGCTGTTTCTAATTGGGCCATTTGTTGTTAACCACGCATCATAGAAGCTGTTCCCATACCCACTCCTGCAGCAGCTCCTATCCCCAATAGGATGGCTAGAGTAAGGGACAATGGTTCCCCTTGATATCGGGTTGTTTGTCCCCCTAGTAGACCTTCAAATGATTAGGCATTATGATAGAGTACCCTGGAGAGTATCTGCACCATTACACAATAATTTACAGGGCTGTCAAAGACCTGGGCTGAAATACAAGGAGTTCTGACTGTGTGGAGTTCAGTACCATAAAGGTTCCTTTAATTAGTTCCCAGGGGGAGGAGTCAGATGTACTCTGGACTGGGGAAGTAGGCAAAGACGGAATCCAGGAAGTATTAGATGGTAGAGGGGTTCTGGTAGATCTAGGCATGGAAGGTTTAGGAGGCTTAATCCCTGGCTTGAGGGGATTGGGTCCTATTGCTGTGGGATTTTCTTTCTTTTTAAGCCAGACGGTGAACCAGAGACCAAATTCATCACCTGGGCCATAAATATAGAATCGCATTCCCCACGTATTTCCCATAGGCCAGGTTTTTCTGAGGTAGCCCCTTCCTTTGGAAGTGAAAGTTATATTGAGGGGGTAACATAGAGTATTCTTTCCACAGCGAGTTTTTGACACCACTGGGCAAGCAGCACATTTCTTGGGATCAATCCAGGTGTCATTTCATCCTACCGGAATCATACCTTTCTGGGGAGTTTGGGTTCCACCATGCAGCTTTCGTTTGTTCACAACCCCAAGGTCTACAATAAAAGTCACTGGGTCCTCCACAGGTTTGGGCCTGTTTTATGACTTTGGAAATCAGGTGGGCACACATAATAGTCAAGACTGGCTAGTTTACACCTGAGCTGGGGGAGATGACATCCATAATTCATGGGTTAAGGTGGTCTATGTTGCCCTAGTTAGGGTTTGAGTGGGATCTGTGTGGGGTCCTCTATGTCAGGGAGATCCCAGTCAGGGAAGCCTATGGCAAGCTGACAAATGTCCGGGTGGAGAGATGGCCACCAAGTCCATAAGGTGGCTGTTTGTGAAATAGATCACACTACTTGCCCATTAGGATTCATTACTTGCCCTTGTTGCTGAGCACGCTGATGGGGATTAGGGCTGCTGGTGGTCATGGGAAGAATCCATAGCCCTACCCACATGACGGACACGCAACTTGAGATGGATACCAGTCTGTAGAAGTTTCCAGCCAGAGTCTGTACAGGGCTCAGGCATGAGATGGGAGGCATTGATCCAGGAAGTGATCCCATCCACTTTCACCACTGTGGGTGTTATAAGCAGCACCTGGTATGGTCCTTTCCAGTGGAGTTCCAGGGATGACACCTGACGCCATCTCACGTAGACGAAGCCTCCCACTTGATATCAATGTGGGGTTCCCTCGTCTCCAGTCTGATAAGCAGAGGCCAAATGTTTCCACAGGTATCGCTGGGTGCTGGGTTTGTTAAAGGGCTTTAAATCTGTCAAGCAAGGGGGTGTGAAAGGAATCATTAAGTCTCATAGTTGGGATTAGGTCCCCTACTGGAGGAAGGGCACCATTGAGAATTTCATAAGAGGTGAGGTTACACAAAGAGGTGGAGGGGGTATTTCTTTCACAAAACAGTGCATAAGGTTGGAGCATAGTCCAATTTTTTATGCCAGTATCCAAGCTTAATTTTGTTAAGTACTCTTTGATGGTTCTATTCATCCTTTCTACCTGTCCTGAGCTATAGGGTCTATAAGCACAATGTAACTTCCAATTAATCCCCAGGGTCCTGGCAAATATCTTACTTTCCTGGGGCATGAATGCCGGTCCGTTAGCGGACCCTATTACCTTAGGCAGGCCGAACCTTGGAAAAATGTCTTCTACGATCTTTTTGACTACGATCTGAGCTGTTTCTTTCTTCATGGGGAAGGCTTCGACCCATCCTGAAAAAGTATCTACAAAGACTAGGAGATATTTAAGTTCATACCTTGCTGGCTTAATTTCAGTAAAGTTCAATTCCCAGAATTGTCCTTGTCTGGTTCCGTGTAAGCGCTTCCCTGCAGGAAGCTTGGATGGGTAAGCATTAACTACTTGGCAGACTTGACAAGCTCTAGTCACCTGCTCAGCTATTTCTTTCCTCTGTGAGTCAGTCAATAATAAGTCCTTTCTCCGGTCCTTTAAGAGTGCCTATATCTTCTCTGAGTCTAAGTGGGTGAGCTGGTGTACGTCTTTGACATAAAGGTGGGCTTTTTGAAATTGTAAACTTGGCTCTGTAGGATCCCAGAGTTCTGTATCTGTCTCCTCAGATGATAAGTTGCCTGAATGTTCCGGTGCGGCCAAGTCTCCTGATTGTTGTTCCCCCTGGTGTGGAAAAAGTTAACACAGTCACTCCATTTAGGGCTGCCAATTAAGCTTCCTCATCTGCCCTTCTTTTTCCAACCGCCAAGGGTTCGTTTCCCTTCTGGTGCCCTGGGCAGTGCACTATAGCTAGTTCCTTAGGGCCCTGCACTGCTGAGAGAAGTTGGAGGATCTCATCTTTGTTCTTTATTTCTTTCCAGGTGGAGGTTAATAACCCCCTTTGATGGTAAATAGCCCCGTGCACATTTGCAGTGGCAAATGCATAGCGGCTATCAGTGTATATGGTGGCCCTTTTGCCTGTTGCTAGTTCCAATACTTTCGTAAGGGCAATCAGTTCTGCTTTTTGGGCTGATGTCAGTTCTGGGAGACCAGAGGAACAGATGACATTAATTTTGCTAACTACTGCTTCTCCAGCCCACCGCTTACCATCTTGGAGGAAGCTGCTGCCATCCATAAACCATACAACTTCAGGGCAAGGCAGTGGCTGATCCTTCAAGTCTCGTCGTATACTGGTTTCCTCTGCCAGTATGTGTTGACACTCATGAGCAACGGGTCTTGATGATTCTTCTGGCAGCAGTGTAGCCGGGTTGAGTGGAGCAGCGGGTCCCAGCGTGATTCTGTCTTTGTCAAGCAAGAGGTTCTGGTAGTGGGTTATTCTAGAGTTTGATAGCCACATCTCTGGAGGCTGACAGATGATGCACTCCAGGGCATGGGGGACTATAATCGTTAGCTTCTGTCCCAACGTTAATTTATCAGCATCTTTTATTAGAAGGGCTGCCGCTGCTATAGCTCTTAAGCAATGGGGCGACCCACTAGCCACTGGGTCCAGTTTATTTGATAAGTATTCTACCGGCCTTTTCCAAGGTCCCAAAGTCTCAGTGAGCACAACCCGTGCTATTCCTTTCTTTTCCTCGATGTAGAGACTGAAGGGTTTTTCTATATCTGGGAGTGCTAAGGCCGGAGCAGATAGCAGCACCTTTTTTCTGACATTATCAAAAGCTTGTTGGTGCTCAGGGGTCCATTGGAAGTGGGCATCCCCCTTTATCAGCGGGTATAAAGGGGCAGCCAGAGACGCGAACCCAGGAATCCATAACCTGCAAAAGCCGGCAGTCCCAAGAAACTCCCTGAGTTGTCTCTTATTAGATGGGGGCAGTATCTGCACAAAGGTTCGTTTTGTGGGCTCAGTGAGCCATCCTTTGCCACCCCTAAGAGAATAACCCAGGAAGATTACTTCTTGCTGACAAATTTGGGCCTTTTTGGCAGAAGCCCTATATCCAAGCCGAGCAAGCTTGGAAAATAATGCTTGGGTCCCAGACTCATAGTTCTCTTTGGTGTCGGCTGCCAGTAGCAGACCATCCACATATTGGAGTATGGTGACATCGGGGTGTGCAGTTTTGAAGTCATTGAAGTCCTTGTGGAGGGGTTCATCAAAGAGAGTGGGAGAGTTTTTGAACCCCTGTGGGAGTCTAGTCCAGGTTAGTTGGACAGATGTTCCTTTTTCGGGGTCTATCCACTCAAAAGCAAACAGCAACTGACTGTCCTTATGTACGGGCAAGCAAAAGTGAGCATCTTTTAAGTCTAGCACAGTGTACCATTCCTGCTCCAGATTCAGAGCGCTAAGCAAATTATATGGATTCGGTACAGTGGGGTGAATGTCCTGCACTCTGTTGTTGATCTCTCTTAGGTATTGAAGCGTCCGGTAGTCCCCAGTTCCTGGCTTTCTTACTGGTAGCAGGGGGATATTCTAGGACAAATGACAGGGCCTTAAGACCCCAAGAGCCAGGTATTTCTGAATATGGGCCCTTATCCCATCCTTAGCTTCTTTGATTAGAGGATATTGTTTAACACTGATTGGAGAGATAGAGGCTTTTAATTCTACTACTATTGGAGGTTGTTATATGGCTAGACCTAACCCAGCAGTTTCTGCCCAGGCATTAAGATAATCTTTTATCCATTTCTGGGGTAGTTTGCCTGTTTGATCAGTCCTAGGAGGCGCGAAGTGTTGATGTTCATCTTCTATGGATGTTGTCAAAGCCATGACTATGGGAGTTTTTACTGAAGGCTTTAGAAACTCCACTTGGGGACCATCAGGGTTAAAGGTTATTCTAGCCCAGAGTTTGGTAAGCAGATCCCAGCCCATCAATGGGGCTGGGCATTCTTGGATTACTTGGAAAGCATGGTGGACTTTTCCATTTCCTAGGTCCATAGTCCTCTTAGTTGTCCCAGCCCAATATCTACTGCCATTAGTACCTTTAACAGGGGACCATTTATTTGATAGGGGGCCCAGTGGGGTCTTAAAGGTTGATTATACTGCTCCTGTATCCACTTCAAAGTTCACTGGGGTCCCCTCCACTTTAAATGTTACCCTGAGCTCGGAGAGGGGATCCGAGCCCCGACTTTCCTAGTCCTCTTCTAGAGTCAGCACGGCGGACTGGCATCTCTGCTTCTTTCGGGGGCACTCTTTGGCCTAGTGTCCTGTTTTCTTTACAGTAGGCACACTGATCTGAGGCCAGGGGCAGCCATTGGCGGGGGCCCAGGTATCCCTTTCTGTCTCCCTGCTTTTTAACTTCTGGCATATTTGGTGCTCTGACCAGAACCTTAGTCAATGCTTTAGTCTGCCTTTTGCTCCTTTCATCCTCCTTTTGTTCCCTTTCCGTCTCTCTCCTCTGTTCCCTTTCCTCCTCAGTTTCTCTCTTATAATATACTTTCTCAGCATCTCTTACTAAATCTCTCAAGGTCTTATCTTGTAATACATCTAGACGTTGTAACTTTCTCTTAATATCTAGGGCAGCCTGCTCGATAAAGGCCATTGCAACAGATGCTTGTTCATCCTCTGCCTGAGGATCAAAAGGAGTATATTTCCTATATGCTTCCATAATTCTCTCCAGAAACATAGAGGGAGACTCATTAGGCCCTTGGATAATCTCTCTTACCTTGGCCAAATTAGTCAGCCCTCTGGCGGCCACTCGGAGACCCGCTATTAGAGTCTGGCGATAAGTGGACAGATGCTACCTACATTTAAAGGTGTTTGGGTGCCAGTTGGATCGGTTCATTGGCCCGTAGGGACAGAGAGGAAGCATCATAGGGGCTTCCGAGTTTTCTATTATCCGTCACCGGCGGGTTCCTTTAGGTGGCCCAGCTTCCTCCAGGGGAGGAGGGGTTGCTGCTGCTGCAGAGAAGTCCCCTGGAGTGCTTGGGTCTGGCCCAATTGCCTCTAGCAGCGGAGAGGCTGAGTCAGCGGCGAGAATATCATCTGGAACGTGTTGGGGGTTGGAGAGCGAGGGTAGAGGATAAGGAGTGGGAGGAGTGTCCAGTCTTGTGACTCAGGGAGAATGGAAGGAAGAGGGGGAGGAGTGGAAGGTTTGAATGATAGGATGCTGGGGGAAGGGGTATATGGCTGTTGATCTGGGTGGCCACGTGGCCCCAGCTGAAAGACAATATCTCTGACTTTTCGGATTAGAGGGAAGTAGAAGGATCCTTCTGGGGGGCCACCTGACTCCGAGAATGGGCCATTCTGAAGCACAGAGAATCTGCCAGGTACGGCATTTTACTGAAAAAGAAAGATTATGGGCCCTTGAGCGGACATCAGTCCAATGATCAAGTGTCAGGGACAGAGAAGTGGAAGTGCTTTGTCCCATAATGAGAGTTACTCAAACAGGGACAGTGAAGACACAAACGCAACACAGACAAAGACAAACAGTAAACGTTTAACATGAGTCCAAGACAAAGATTAGAACTGAGTAACTGCCAAAACCTGATGGGTTAGACAATAAAGACAGCCGGAAAACTCAACATGAGTTCAGAACAATGACCAAAACTGAGTAGCCGGCAAAACCTGATGGGCTGGCGAACCGAATCCTGAAGCAAAATATAAACGAGTTGAAGAAATTAGTATTCCTTGATTTCTCTAGTCCTCTGGAGTGTCCCCCAGGAACGTGGCCTGTAGCTCTGTGACACATCTGTCAGCCACCATCAGAGAGAGCTAATGCTCTTCACTGACAGCCACTTTGCCAATCCATAACCTGAAACCCAAAACCAGAAAGAGGTGCCTTACTTACCCCGAGAGGAGTCCATTGGGGTCTTTTGTCTGCCGCTGCCGGATATCTCACCTGGGGCCTCCAGATGAATAGGTGGGGCGAACGTCAGAGAAAAAGACCACCAAGAGGCTTTCTCATGCAACAGCAAAGGTTTTATTGGGGGTCCAGCATGCTGGGGCTCAGAGCTCACTTTAGAGGAGCAAAGAACAAAGAGCCCTGAGAACAACTTGAGCAGAGTTTATATACATTCCTTAGAGAGGGCAGGGACTTTACATACATGATAGCCTCCTTTAGCAATTCATCATATACCATGGGAAAATCAAATAACAACTCTAAAGCATGATTAGCACTTTCATTTGCGGGAACAATTCGGGCAGGGGGTGATTGGTCAGCCCTAAGAAGGGGTATACATTTAAACTGATTGGTTGATTACCTGAGATGTATACTTGCTGAGCTGCAGGGATTCTGGGAAAGGGTTGTTAAGTAACTAGGTAGTCAGGGAAGATTTCAACACACATCTAATGGGCAGATCCGGGAATTGTCTAAACTGCCACAGGAAAGTGCAGCTTGGAAAGTTTACACCCTGGTTCCTTACATTTCAATTTCAATTTCAATTTCTTTTATTCTTTCAGAACCTTACAGAGAAAGGCAAGAGACTTAATCCACAATGACTGCTCTTTGGGCCATTTTGGTTTTGGATGCACACATGGGATCTTTCTTTCGATCCATCTGGTGCTGATAATCTAAGTCACAGCCTCACACAGGGCCAAGAGGCTAATTAAGACACAACCATTTTCAAAGCAATTACTACTCTGAGGTCAGTTACAGAACTCAGTCTCTGAGGAGAATCACACCAGTGTTCAAGGCTAGGTGCACCCAGTCATCTTTTCCAACCACCACATAAATGACCACAATTAAAACCAAAACAATTCCACATGGCCCTCATCTTCTTCCATAGAGTCACTCATCATAACCTCTGGCTGGAGGATTCCTTGAATGGCGCAGCTCAAGAGAGTGTCCAAAATAAGCTTCCTTGCCCCTCATTTGCCTAAACTCAGGGTGGCCTGGACACCCTTCCTGTGAACTAGGATTGATCACATAGGTCTGCCGCTAATACTGCTCTACTTCTCCAATTAGAGGCCTACTGACTGTCAGGTATAAATTCCTTATGTGATTTGGATTCATGATTAAACCCAAGCACCTCTGAAGAGCTTGGAAGAACTCATTTGACCCAAAAAATCTCTATACTCCCTTGAAGAAGGTCAGGAACCTAACAGAGGAAGGCAAGAGACATCATCCACAATGACTTATGTTTTTGCCATTTTGGTTTTGGATGCACACATTGGATGTTTCTTTAGATCCATCAGGCGCTGAAAATCTAAGCCATAGCCTCTCACAGGGCCAAGAGGCTGATTCAGACACATGGCTTTCCAAAGCAATTAAGCAAAGAGCCACAGGTGATGCCCATTCATTTCCATTTGAAAACTGTTTCCTTCAGGCTTCACAAAGGGGTGGCCTGAGGCAAAGACCTTCCTGACATTCAGGGCAAAAGATCAATGGGTTAGCAAAAGGCCCAAAACAGGGTTTCTCCACTGAGGTTTTTCTGGTCACACTGATATCTGAGTTTTCTGAGATGCTCCAATTCCCTCCAGCTATCCAGAACATAGCCATGTCGCAGAGTTTGGAGGTGGTACATATTTTGGACACAAAACCATGAACCTATTCTGGAGAGTGGCCAAAATTCAGGAAGAAAACAGAAATTTAGTAAGATAGTAGGTGTTGCCCATCGATAAGGCAACCTGCAGTCCATTACTAAAATGGACAGGATGAATGCTGGGAAGCTTTCTACTAGACAGGACACATCCATTGATGCATTCTCTTTTCTAATGTCTACAACCATGGACACAGTGGGAGACACAGACACAGAAACACTTGCCTTGTCAAAGTTCTTTCTAGAAATAGTCCACTCCAAACCAAACACACCGCCTTTCCTACCTATTCTCAGAACATGAGACAAAACCACAAACTCACACACACACTCAAAAAGACACCTCCTTCCCCCAAGTAAGTCTGTGACTATCCAGAGTGTCCTTTGACTGGTGGGCCATTTTATGTTCCCCCGAAAAGGCCTGTCTTGTCTTAGATCTGGTCTCCTTGTCAAACACTGTGAAGTTGTCAGGAGCCTGTTCTGACCACTACATGCTTTCTCAGGGAAGGTCCGTCTTCAGAACTCTCCTCGCATTTGGCCATCCTCACATCAGTAGGTACCAAAAAAGACAGACTCTGTCCTTGGTAAATCCAAACATGTGAGCCCACTGGGACTGAGACTGGGACTGGCTCTGTGTGCCTGGCTTCCTGGATCCCAAATTCAGAGAGTTCCATCACCAAGGAAGTGAGGTAGGTCACTTATTTCAAGAATTTAATGAGTTCACTGCCTTGGCAACCACTTTGTTATAACAGTTGCTTCCAAGGGTCCCATGAGATGGAGGATACCCTACTTCCTCTGACACTTTCACTAGTTAGAATGGTATATCAACCATATGGAACCAGAAACAGCTCTCCACATTGTCCTGGTTTGGTCCATATTCTCTCCATTAAGAATAGAGAGGCTGATTCAGACACAACCCTTCATCCTGACAAGGTTGTTTGCCATGGAAGATGACTTTTGCTCTCTCAGGTCCTACATAGCTGCCTAATACTTCTCCAGGGATCATTTCTGCTTGGACCATTGAGTTTCTAAGCAGGTGGAAGATCCCCTACATTCCTGTATTGTAAGACAAACTCTGTCCCTGCTCTTCTGTAAAGGTAGATTGAGGGAACAGTGTATGGTTAGGGTTAATAACAGGTTCAATTTTGGTGAGGAGTCATTCTGTTGGATGA
Source organism: Callospermophilus lateralis (assembly GCF_048772815.1). Lineage (NCBI taxonomy): Eukaryota > Metazoa > Chordata > Mammalia > Rodentia > Sciuridae > Callospermophilus > Callospermophilus lateralis. The sequence goes on from NW_027514898.1 coordinate 84,665, forward strand.
ATAATGGTATTGGGAACCTGCGATATTTACAAGAATATATAGGTAAAATATAAGTATGGAAACAGAAATCTAGGTATGATTTGAAGCCCAGAAAGACATTGGGACCTTCATTGGGATACTTAGCTTTGAATTATGTTCTGCACAGATGACTCAGATAAATCGATATACAATGTTATAGGACCTTGTACCTTGGATGATTGAATGTCGAAGAGAACATCCAGGATAAAAGGGATAGTTGGTAGTATTAGGAAGACAGTTTGTAAGTTTAAAAAGAAGAGTGAGTATAAGTTTTGGACCAAAAATTCTTTAGCAATAGGGTTTCGGGTAGAGAGTGAATATGAATGTCAGAACGTGTGAAGAATCAGTCACAATGATGAACTGGGGAAAATATGTAGGAAAGCAGATATCCATAGAGACATTAGGAAATCATGCAAAGTGTAAAGTGAGTGATTGGATTAGACATTTTCAATATGATTGAGTTTCAATATATAATCTGAGAAAAAAACAAATATGTAGTCCCCAAAAAGATTGACAAGTGGGAGCATTAGGCAGCCTGGACATGGATGTTTTTAGTAATCCATGTTCATTTTCCATTTAGACTTTGGTACAATCATAAGTGTGATGTTTGCATTTTCTACCAGAATATTACTGTGATAAAATGTATATGTGGATCAGGTAACATGAGTATTTCTTCCACCATTTCTTGGAGCCATATTTTGAAGATGTATAAATTAGTATTGTGGGTAAAAATAGATGTACCCTGTGTCTATGAATATAGAGATAATGCATGAATAGAGCGTAGTGTGAATAAATAATATTAATTGTTCCAACTTTAAATAATGGATTAAATTGATATCTAAAAATATTCAGGAAATCTTATATTGATATACATACATTCATTTCAACCAGTAATACATCTAATGGTAATATTAGGGTTGTGGTTTATCCTGAAGTGTGTGTGAGTTTTGCTTCAAACTGATTATGGAAATCAAATATAATATTTTTGGAAAGAAGTCTCATGAAAAGACCAGTCAAGAAACATGGAGGAATACTTGTGTTCTGAAGCAGGAAGTGATTGACATTGAAACAAATGTCTAAAAATTTGTGAACTTGTGGATAAAATATATATCCTACAATGTGCATAAACTGCAGAAATAGTAATGTACCATTGTTGAATAAAAATGAACGTCAAATTATATGTCATGTCCCATAGGAGTCTACTTGCGTTGATATTAAACTGGGTCAGTTACTCTAGAAATATTAGGATTTGTGTGCAGCTTTCACTGAAGTCAGTTTTCAGTACTAGGAAACAAATATATATTTCAAGTAGATGAATAATTCTGAGAATAATCTTGTGAAAAATCGATTATAAATCTAAATACATCAACATGAATAAATTTAGGGAGTATATATAAGACACATATATTTCATATTTTGAAAAATCTGGAGAGTATGTATATATATATATATATATATATATATATATATATATATATATACACAAAACATACACACAGACTATAAAAAGTAGCAATACATATGCTAATCGAAATTCATCATTAAATATATATAATTCACATATGCAAAAATAATTATTTTACTGAACATGGATTTTTGTATAATGTTTTTCTATTAGGAAGCTCACCCATAGGTTGAATTTTCAGTTTTAACAGCGTTTAGGAGGAGGGATCTCTTCTCACAATTTGTATCTTCCAAGTCAGACAACACAAAAAAATTAACCTGTGATACCAGGTAGGATTCTATATGTGCATATAAATATACATGTGCTGAATAGTCTATAGAGAAAGGGAGACAGGAATTCACATATTAGTTAATTTTAAAAACACATGGAGAATTATTTTAACCAAAAATTGACTAGATTTATAACACCTACCCTTTATCATGTAAAAGGCAAGCCCAAATATACACCATGCCTCCACTGAACTGCATGTATTTCTATTTTGTTTTGGTGATTTTTCCTCCATCATATTAGGATTAGTAGTCAGAGTCTAGTAGGGTATGGGTTAGTGTCATGGTTTCAGTATTTTGATTGGAAAATAAGAAAATGAATCCAATGTGTATGCAAATATGTGCCACACAAAAATATTCCCACTCTCATCCAGAACAATGAATTGCCATTATCTTCACCCCAAATAAGACACAATTAGAGGAGAAGAGTTAGAAAATCTGTGAATACATATATGGAATGGAACATAATCAGGAGTTCACAACCTTGGAGGTGGTAGAGGAGTTTCCAAAAGTTAGGGTCAGGGTAAACACTCCACAAACATGGAGCTCTGCTGGCCTAAAAACTTCTTGAGAAACTGTCTCTGAGTTCGGGCACTTGAAATATATGTTGTTGTCAGGAGCTTTAGCTTCATTTGTAGTGAGACCATCAAAGATGGGTCTGCATCTATGTGACCTGGAGAACATGGTTTCTTTTTTTTTAATGAACATAAGGGAGCAGTGCTGAATTCTCTCTTTGTAGGTAAACTGTGGCCACTCGGGTCTAAGTGTCTCCCCATGTGGACTGTGAAGCCATTTGGTCATCCTCCACTTTTTGTGGTGTTTCTTGCTGCTGCACTGGGAGTATGGTATTTACTTAACGAAATACAATGAGTTCAACTGGGACAAAATGCTAGAGTGAGTTCTGTCATGTGTGGTGGGTCAGGTTCTCCAGGAGAATGCACCAACAAGTCTTCTATCCAACATAGCTTGTCCCCTTGACCATAGCAACCTGTTTCTTAAAATTGACATTAAACCTCTCCATATAACGAGATGCCTTTACATATAAGGGTCTGCTGGCTACACTATTTCAGTCACAAGCCATTTGGAAGCCAATGGAAGATCCACATGACCCCACCACAGATATTTTATCACACATCTGCACACCACTGCTCTAGGCCCACTACTCAGCAGGCTCCAACTTACTGGCATCTCTGTTCTACACCATTTTCATAAAACCAAGTCAATTAAGCCACTGTCTGGTACACTCATGATCAGAAACAGGAAATCCAAAGATTCTCCAGTGCCACCTGGTCATAGGAATTTCAAATATATCATGGTATTTATCTGAGATTAGGAAGATAGACGGTAGGATTAAAAAGAAGGGTGAGTAAAGGATTTGGACATTAAGTTCTGCTTCTCCAATTTGACGCGTATTGTCATGCATGGGCGACTCTCATGCCTGGCCTCCGAAAATCCCAACACAATTCATAGCAATACATCTCTAAGGTCATTTCCAAAACTCCGTTTCTAAGGGGAATCACACCAGAGTTCAAGCCCAGGTGGACCCATTCATCTCTTCCAACCGCCACACAAGTGACCACAATTAAAAACAAAACACTCCCACATGGCCCTCATTTTCTTCCATGTAGACACTCATCATAATCCCTTGCTAGAGGTTTCCATGAGGGACACAGTCCAAGACAGTGTCCAAAATAAGCTCCCTTCACCCTCATTTGCCTAAAGTCAGGGTGGCCTGGGCACCCTTCCTGTGAACCAGGAGTGATCAAATAGGCCTGCCATTAATGCTGCTCTGCTTCTCGAATTTGAGGCCTACTGACTGTGGGGTTTAGATACTTTATGTGAATTGGAGTCATGAGAAAACCCAAGAATCTCTGGGCTTCCCTCTGCAGGGCTTTGAAGAACCCATTTGAGTGAGTCTAGGAGTTTGACCAAAAGTTCTTTAGCAATAAGGTTTTGGTGAGAGAGTAAATGTAAATGTCAGCACATTTGAAGGGTCATTCCCAATGATGAACTGGAGAAAAGGTATTTGAAAGCAGATATCAATGGAGACATTAGGAAATCAGGCAAAGTACAAAGTGAGTGGTAGGATAAGACATTATTAACAGGGTTGAGTTTGAATATATAATCTTAGGAAGAAACAGATATGTAGTCACCAATAGGAATAATATTTGAGAGCATTAGGGAACCAGGACATGGATGTTGTTAGTAATACATGCTCACATTCAATTTAGGCTTTGGTACAGTCATAAGTGTGACCCTTGCATTTTGTGTCAGGAATATTACTGGGATGAAATGTATATGTATATCAGGTGACTAGAGTATTTTTTCCACCATTTCTGAAAGCAATATTTTAAAGACTTATAAATTAGTATTGGGGATACAAATACATAGACCCTGGGTCTATGAATATAGAGATGATGCCTTAATAGACCATACTGTGAATAAATAATATAACAGGTTCCACTTTTAATATTGGATTGAATTGATATCTGAAAATACATAAGAAATTTTATGTTGATATACAATCATTCATTCCAAACAGTTATACATCTAATGGTAATAATAGAGTTACGGTTTATCATGATGGGTGTGTGAGTTTGCCCCAAAAGTGATTATGGAAATCGAAAACAATGTGTTCAGAAAGAAGTCTCATGAAAAAACCAGTCAAGAAAGCTGGAGGAATAGATGTGTTCTGAAGCAGGAAGTGATTGAAAGTGAAACAAATGCCTATAAATTTGCTAAATTGTGGAAGAAATATATATCTTATGATGTGCATAAAATGAAGAAAACTAATATACCAGTGTTGAATAAAAATGAACGTCAAAATAGACATCATGGAACATAGGAATCTACTTGCACCGATGTTAAACTGGGTAAGTTACTGTAGAAATATTAGCATTTGTATATACCATTCACTGAATTTAGTTTTCAGTACTAGGAAACAGATATGTAGTTCAGGTGGATGAATATTTCTGAGAATAATCTTGTGAAAAGTTGATTAGAAATCCAAATATATGAACATTAATAAATTTAGGAGTGTATAATAAGACACATATATTTTACATTTTGAAAAATCTGGAGAATATATATATATATATATATATATATATATATATATATATATATATATATACACACACACACAAAACCCACACAGAGCAATTAAAAAGTAGCAATATATATGCCAATCAAAATTCATCGTGAAATTTATATGATCCACATATCCAAAAATATTTATTTTACTGAACATGGATTTATATATAATGTTGTTCACCTAGGAAGCTCCCCCATAGGTTGAATTTTCTGTTCCACAATTTGTATCTGTCAAGTTGGCCACCTCACAAGTATGTACGTGTGATACCAGGTAGGATTCAATATGTGCATATACAAATACATGTGCTTAATAGGCTACAGAGAAAGGGAGACAGGAATTCACATATTTGTTAACTTTAAAAACACACGGAGAACTACTTCAATTAAAAATTGACTAGATTTATAAATCCAAACCTATGTATTGCAAAAGGCAAGCCCAACTATACACCACCCCTCCTCTGAACTGCTTGTATTTCTATTCTGTTTGAGTTATTTTTCTCCATCACATTAGGATTAGTAGTCAGAGTCTAGCAAGCTATGGGTTACTGTCAGGGAATCAGTATTTCGAATGGAAAATTGGAAAATGAACACAATGTGTATGCAAATATGTGCTACACAAAAATCTTCTTATTCTCTTCCAGAAAAATTTATTGTAATTAACTCCGCCCCAAGTAATACAGAATTAGAGAAGAAGAGTTAGAAAATCTGTGAATACATATCTGGAATGGAATATGCTCAGGAGTTCACAACCTTGGAGGTGTTAGAGGAGTTTCCCAAAGTAAGGGACACAGTAAACATTTCTCAAATGTGGAGCTCTGGTGCCCTAAAGACTTCTTGGGAAACTGCCTATGTGGTTGGGCACTTGAAATATATATTGTTTTCAGGAGCTTTTGATTTCTTTCTAGTGAGACCATCAAAGCTGGGTCTGCATCTATGTGACCTGGAGGACATGGATTCTTATTTTCCAATGTACATGAGGTAGCAGTGCGGAATTCTCTCTTTGTAGGTAAACTGTGGCCATTGTGGGCTAAGTGTCTCCCTGGGGGACTGTGAAGCCATTTGGTCATCCTCCAATTTTCATGGTGTTTCTTGCTGCTGCACTGGGACTTTGGTATTTGCTTCACGATATACAAGGAGTTCAAATGGGACACAGTGGTGGAGGAAGTTCTGTCTTGTGCGGTGGGTCAGGGTTCTCAGGAGAATGCACCAAGCAGGCTTCTATCCCTCATAGCTTGCCCCCTTGTCCATAGAAACCTGGTTCTGAACATTGCCCTGAAACCTCTCCATATAACAATATGCCATTTCATTGAACATTCTGCTGGCTGCACCATGTCAGTCACAAGCAATTTGGAAGATAATGGCAGATTGACATGGCCTCACAAAGATGTTTTATCATACACCTTCCCACCTCTGCTCTAGGCCCACCACTCAGTAGGCTCCAACTTACTGGTATCTCTGTTCTACACCATTTTTATGAATCCCAGTCAATCAAGGCACTGCCTGATAGATTCATGAATGATGTAGGACATCCAAATGTTCCCAGTGCGACCAGGTCATGGGAAATTCAAAAATTTCATGGTATTTATCTAGGCATTTTTCAAGGATGAAGTTGGAGGCACTGTGGGTTTTAATTCATTCGGGAACCATTAAATGGTGAGGATGCTCATTTCAATGAACGCTATCGAGAACTCTCACAGGCAAGACTTTCCAAAGAGTGGCCAAAAGGTCACATGAAGCCAGGCTCATTGAGGTCTACAATGTGAGGTCCATGTTTGTTTTGATTCTCAACTATGGCTGACATGCCTTTAAGAATAAAATCATGTGATATCCTGGCTGAGATTCCCAGTGCTCTGTGGAAAGGTACCCTGGGCCTATATCTCAGTTTCCATGGGCGACTCTCATTCGTGTCCTCCTAAAATCCCAACACAAGTCATGGCAATACTTCTCTGAGGTCAGTTTCAGAACTCACTCTCTAAGGGGAATCACGCCACTGTTCAAGCCCAGGTGGACCCAGTCACCTCTTCCAACCGCCACACAAATGAAAACAATTGAAACCAAAAAAAATCCCACATGGCCCTCATTTTATTTCATATAGACACTGAACATAACCTCTTGCTAGAGGTTTCCATGAGGAGCACAGTACAAGACAGTATCCAAAATAAGCTCCCTTGCCCCTCGTTTGCCTAAAGTTTGAGTGGCCTGGACACCCTTCCTGTGAAACAGGAGTGATCCAATAGGCCTGCATTTAATACTGCTCCACTTCTCCAATTTGATGCCTACTGACTGTGGGATTTAGATTATTTATGTGTATTGGAGTCATGATAAAACCCAAGCACCAATGGGCTAGCCTCTGCAGGGCTTTAAAGAACTCATTAGACCCAAAGGATCCTTATTCTCACTTGATGGAGGTCAGGAAACTTACAGAGAAAGACAAGAGAATTCACCCACAATGACTGCTCTTTTGGCCATTTTGGTGTTGGATGCATACATGGGATCTTTCTTTACATCCATCAGGTGCTGACAATCTAAGCCACAGCCTCACACTGGGCCAAGAGCCTGATTCAGACACATCCCTTTCCAAAGCAATTAAGCAAAGAGACACAGGTGATGCCCATTCATTTCCATTTGAAAACGGTTTTCTTCAGGCTTCACAAACGGGTTGGCCTGAGGCAAAGTCCTTCCTGACTCAGGGGAAAAGAACAATTGTTAAGCAAAAGGCCCAACCACGGTTTCTCCACTGAGATGTTAGTAGTAACACTGATATCTGAGTTTTCTGAGATGCTCGCCATTCCCTTCAGCTATCCAGTATATGGCCATGTGACAGAGCTTGGTGATGGTACATATCTTGGACACAAAACCATGAGCCTATTCTGGAGAGTGGCCAGAATTCAGGAAGAAAACTGGAACTTAGGAAGATAGCAGGTGTTACCCATTGATTATGCAAGCCCTGGTCCATTTATTAATTGGGCAGGATGAATGCTCGGAAGCTTTCTAATAGACAGGACACATCCATTGATGCATTCTTTTTTTCTAATGTCTACAACCACGGACACAGTGAGATACACAGACATAGAAACACACGCCCTGTGAAACGACTTAGTAGAAACATTTCACTCCAAACCTCAAAACCGTCTTTCCTACCTATTCTCAGAACATGAGACAAAACCACAAACCCACACCAACACCCAAAAAGGCACCTGCTTCCCTCAAGTAGGTCTGTGACTATCCAGAGTGTCCTCTGACTTCTGGACCATACTATGTTCTCCAAAAATGGTCTGTCCTTTATCAGATCTGGTCTCCTTGGTCAACTCTGTGAAGTTGTCAGGAGCTAGTGGTGAGCCACTACCTGCTTTCTCAGGAATGGCCCCTCTTCAGAGCTTTTCTGGTATTTGGCCATTCTCACATCAGTAGGTACCAAGAAAGATTGACTCTGTCCTTGGTAAATCCAAACAAGTGAGCCCACAGGGACTGTGACTGAGACTGGCTTGGATGCCTGGCTTCCTGGATCCCATGTTCAGAGAGTTCCATCACCACGGAAGTGAGGTGAGGACACTTCCTTCAGGAACTGAATGAGTTCACTGGCTTGGCAACCACTTTGTCCTAACAGTTGCTTCCAAGGGTCACATGAGATGGTGGCTGCCCCAACTTCCTGTGACACTTTCACAAGTTAGATTGGTATATCAACCATAGGAACCTGGGAACAGCTCTCCACAGAGGCCTGGTTTGTTCCATCTTCTCTACATTAGGACGAGAGAGGCTGATTTGGACACAACCCTTCATCCTGGCCAGGTTGTTTGTCATGTAAGATGACTTTTACTCTCCCAGGTCCTTCATAGCTGCCTACGTCTTCTACAGAGGACATTTCTGCATGGACCTTTGAGGTTCTCAGCAGGTGGAAGATCCACTACATTCCTGTATTGTAAGACTAACTCTGTCCCTCCTCTCTGTAATGTTAGATTGAGGGGAAAGTGTACGGTTAGTGTTAATAACATTTTCGATTTGGGTTAGGAATCATTCTGCTGGATGAATAATGGTATTGGGAACCTGTGATATGTATGAGAATATATAGGTGAAATACATGTATGAAAACAGAAATCTAGGTAAGTTTTGAAGCCCAGAAGAGAATTGGGCCCTTGATTGGGATACTTAGCTTTGAATTAGGTTCTGCACAGATGTGTCAGATTAATCAATATTCAATGGCCTAGGACCTTGTACCTTGGATGATTGAATGTAGAAGAGAACATCCAGTCAAAAAGGGATAGTCGGTAGTTAAAGGTTAATAAAATAGGTACTTGTCACTTCCTGTTTCTCTGTATGCTTAACAAAACACTTTTGAAATCTTGAGAACTCTTTGCTAATCTTGTTCCCAGAATGTGCTCTCCCCAACTGCCAAACTGCAGAATGTACTCCCTCACCCGTGTGCACGCACACTGCCCACTCACCCGGACCCATCAATAAACTTTCCTCCCTGCACTCTCCAAGAAAATTATATAAACTCTGCTTAAGGTGTTCTCAGGGCTCTCATCTCTTTTCAATTGAGCTCTGAGCCCCAGCATGCTGGACCCCCAATAAACCCTTTGCTGTTGCATGTGACAATCTCTTTGTGGTCTCTTCCTCCAAGGCTTGCCCGACCTTTTCATATGGAGGTTCCACTGAAATCCAGCAGCGGCGAATGTGAGACCCCATGTGTCGTGGCTTTCACTATTTGTGTATCTTTCATTATGGGACAGAGCACTTCAATGCCTCTGTCCCTGACCATTGATCACTGGCCCAAAGTCCACATAAGGGCTCAGAATCTTTTTTATTTAGTAAAACACTGGACCTAGAAGACGCTCTGTGCCTCAGAATGACCCACCTTTCGAGTCGGATGGCCTCTAGAAGGATCTTTCTACTTCCCACTAATTTAAAAAGTTAGAGATATTGTCTTTTAGCCAGGGCCACATAGCCATCTGGATCATTCCGCCATATATCTTAACTTTGCAGGACCTCTGCAAATCTCCTCCTCCATGGGTGAAGCCTTTCCTTACCGCTGCCCCTGCTCCTACTCCTTCCCCCATGATCTCTCAAACCCTCTGCTCTTCTTCCTTCTCCACCCTCTGTTCTCCCTGAGTCACAAGATTTGACTCTACTGGATTCTCCTCCCCCTCCTTATCCCCTGCCCTCTTCCCCCAATCCCCAACACCCTCTAAGTGATTCCCCTGCTGCTGACTCAGCCTCTCTGCAATTGGAGGAGCACAGCACCCTCCAGATAGCTCCCCAGTGGCACACACAGCCCTTCCTTCCCTTGAGGAAGCTGGCCCGGCTATAGGAACTCGCCAGCAGTGAATAGTTGAAAACACTGGAACTCCCATGATGCTCCCCCTACATCCCTATGGGCCAAAGATTGACAACGGCCATGGGGGAAAAAATGCAAGCCTACCAGTTTTGGCCATTCTCCTCTTCAGACGTACATAATTGGAAATATAACAATCCCCCTTTTTCTGAGCACCCCACCTGGCACACAGGTCTGGTTGAGTCATTGATGTTTTCACACTAGCCTACTTGAGATGACTGCCAACAACTCATAGGGACTGTCTTCATGACAGGGGATCAAAATAGAATACTCCTGGAAGCTGGAAAAAAATATCCTCTGACCAGATGCGTGACTGACACAACTTCCCAAGATAATCAAAGCCAGCTTTCCTTTGAACCAACGCAACTGTGGCCCCCAAATCTTTGAAGGTAGGGAGCATCTGTTCACTTATCACCGGGCTCTAATAGTGGGTTTCCATGCGGCCGCTAGGCGACCAACTAATTAGGCCAAGGTAAGAGAGATTATTCAAGGGCCTGAAGAACCTCTCTCTATGTTTCTAGAGAGAATTATGGAGGCATATAGAAGATATACTCCTTTCAATCCTCAGGCAGAGGATCAAAAGTCATCTGTCACAATGGCCTTTATTGGGCAAGCTGCCCCGGATATTAAAAGAAAGTTAAAATGCTTAGATGGATTACAAGATATGACTTTGAGAGATTTAGTCAGAGAAGCTGAGAAGGTATACTTTAAGAGAGAAACTGAGGAAGAGAAGGGAACAAAGGGAGGATAAAAGAAACAAAAGACAGACTAAGGCGCTGACTAAGGTCCTGGTCACAACAACAAATAGGCCAGAAATTAAGAAACAGGGAGACAGGAAGGGATACCTGGGCCCACGCCAGAGGCCACTCCTTGCCTCAGATCACTGTGCCTACTGTAAAAAAAAAGGACACTGGGCCAAAGAGTTCCCTAGAAAGAGACAGCCACTCCTGCCAGCCATTCTGACTCTTGAGGATGACTCCAAAAGTCGGGGCTAACATCCCCTCCCGGAGCTCAGGGTAACTTTTGAAGTGTAGGGGACCCCAGTAAACTTTGAAGTGGATACAGGGGCAATATACTCAGCCCTCAAGGCCCCATTGGGCCATCTATCAAATAAAAGGTCTCTAGTTCAAGGGGCAAATGGCAGTAAGTATCGGGCTTGGACAACTAAGAGGACCATAGACCTGGGAAAAGGAAAATCCATCAATCCTTCCTAGTAATCACAGAATGCCTGGCCCCATTGATGGGCAGAGATCTGCTCACCAAGCTCTGGGCCAAAATAACTTTTAACCCTGAAGGCAACCAAGTGGGATTTCTAAATCCTTCAGTAAAAACTCCTATAGTCATGGCTCTAACTATGTCAGTAGAAAATGTACATCAACTCACTCAACTTTGTTCAAAGAAACTACAGGCATTCCTGAAGGATCAAGAACAGAGTTTTCCACTGACCAAATCACAGCAAAAGGAATGAATGGGTAACAAAAGCCTGTCGGGTCCATCAATTGGTTTATGCTTACCCTTCCAAGCTTCCTGGAGGAAAGCACCTAGGAGGAAAAAGACCAGGACAATTCTGGGAAGTGAACTTTACTGAAATTAAGCATGCAAGGTATGGACTTAAATATCTCCTAGTCTTTGTAGATACATTTTCAGGATGGATTAAAGCCTTCCCCACCAAAAAAAAAGAAAGAAAGAAAGAAAGAAAGAAAGAAAGAAAGAAAGAAAGAAAGAAAGAAAGAAAGAAAAAGAAAGAAAGAAAGAAACAGCACAAATGGTGGTCAAGAAGATCCTGGAAGATTTTTTTCCAAGATACGACCTGCCTAAGGTAACAGAGTCTGATAATGGACCTGCATTCATGACCCAGGTACGTTAGGGGTTAGCCAGTACCCTGGGGATTACATTGTGCTTATAGACCACAGAGTGCAGGACAGGTAGAATGAATGAATAGAACCATTAAAGAGACCTTAATGAAATTAAGCTTAGAGACCGACATAAAAGATTGGACAATGCTTCTGCCTTATGCAATGTTTCATGCAAGAAATTCTCTCTCTGTTTCTTTGTGTAACCTCACCCACTATGAAATTCCCTATGGGGCCCCTATTCCAGTAAGGGACCTAACCCCAACTCTAAGACCTAACGATCCCTTCCACACCACCATGCTTGACAGACTTACAGCTGTTGAAAGAACTCAGCGATACCTGTGAAAACAGCTGGCCACTGCCTACCAACCTGGAGATGAGGGGACTCCACATCAATATCAAGTAGGAGACTTTGTCTATGTAAGACAACATCAGGTGTCATCCCTGGAACCCCACTGGAAAGGACCATACCAGGTTCTACTTATAACACCTACAGTGGTAAAGGTAGACAGAATCACTTCCTGGATCCTGGCCTCTCATCTCAAGCCTGCACCCTGTACAGACTCTGCCTGGAAACTGGAAGAGACTGGTAACCCTTTCAAATTGTGTATTCGCCAGGTGGATGAAGCTATAGAGTCTCTCCTTGACCACCAGTAGTTCTAACCCTCATCAGCCCTTTCAGCAGCGATGGCTGATCACAAATCCTACTGGAGAAGAAGTATAATCTATCTCACATATAGCCCACTTTGGGACCTGGTGGCCATTTCTCCACCCAGACATTTGTTAGCTGGCTATAGGTCTTTCCTATTAGGATATCCCTGATGAAGAGGATACCACTAAAATTCCATTAAATACCTTTTGTACCATAAATAATGGAAACAAACATTATGGATGTCGGGACAGGTAAGCCAGGTGCAGGTTGGCTAGCCTAGATTACTATGTTTGCCCGGCAGACAATGAAAGCCACAAACAGCAACAGCTGTGTGGAGGAAAAGCCAATTTCTTCTGTAAGTCATGGGGATGTGAGCATACAGGGGCTTCCTGATGGAACCCGAACTCCTCATCAAATTCTGTACACAGCATTGGCCATATGACCAATTAGATAACCAAAACCCATGGCCCCCAGAGGGGTCTCTAGATCCTCAAATACTGTGTGACCTTTTTAACTTCTGCAAGTGCTCAAAAGGGTAAAAGGAGATTCCCCTATGTGGAGGCCTTTTCCCTCCTTCACTCACATCCTGAACTATGCTTCTCCAATAGATCCTCACCCTCAGCCTTCATCTCCAGACTATCTGCTGTCACTCCAAACTCAGCAACCTGATTTCTTCCCTTCAATTACTAGATCAAAAACCCAAACCAACACCGGTTCTCAGACCATTGCCCCCTGGCTGAGAAGCAGGTACTGAGGTACCCCTCCACCGACTCACTCCTCTCTTCTCTTGTCACTGCCCGCACTGGGTCCCACCAGGTCCTCTTTCCAGCTAAACCATAGCTCAAACCAGCTGAGGAGAGCCCTCAGACCCTTATCCAAATGTAATGAAAATGGCCTTTAAAGTTGCTCTTTCATCACTGAAAACAGGTTACTAAAAATTTAAAGTCCCTCACAGGCTTTGTGGATACTCACTCCCTTCTTCCCCTCTGCTCTACCTGTTCTACTGCTCAAGTTTTGTTGCTAGGAAAATCCCAAACCCCTTTCCCATTATTCTTTTACATCTCTCCTTTCTCATTCTCAGATCCATGAAGCTGCTCTAAGCCCCGACTTCTCTGTCTCCCCCCTCTGTACCAGGCCCACAGAAAAGTTTTCACTGACCTTCTCCAGGAGTCTTCACCATGGCTGACTTTAGGACTTTCAGCAAAAAAGTCCCTATAAACGATTTCAGTGTAGATAACCTTCCTCATTTAATGTTGCCCTGTTCCACTTGGCCACTGGCTAAAAATAATCAGCACTCCTAAGCTAGACACCCCCTTACTAGTTTTTCACAAAATATGTGAACAATTCCTCTGGCCTTGAACTGGGGCTTCACAGAGATGGCAACATTTCTAAGATAAAGAAGTTACCATCTGGGCTCCATGGTAACAGCTGGCAGGGGGAAAAAAAGAAAGGGAAGTAAAAGCTCTCCCCCACCCAGTTGTCCTTGAAAAGTTAACTTGCCCAGAACAGAGAAAAGAAAAACAGAAACAAAAACAGCTTTTTGTGAACTTCTGCAGAGTGTGATCTTCTGAGCCACTTCTCTTACATGTTGGGTACAAAATTCTGAAACTACCTAAACTTGGAATTCAGAAGATTAATTGATTACAACCGAAGCAATGCCCTCTGAATCTGGGTGCAACCAAATAGGACTGTTTCACTGTCTTTGGTGCTATCTTAGGTGCCTTGCCTTGTCCGTCCCTACAACAGTATAATTCTATATACTAAAACATTATTGATGTTTTCATGAAATGAAAAACGGATGTGATTAATTGTGTAATGGTGCATATGTTACCCAGAATGCTCTATCATGATGCAGGTTCATTTGAAGATCGAATAGGTGGCACATACAACCCGGTTTCACTGGGAACATATGTCCCTCACTTTAGCCATCCTATAAAGAATAGGAGTTGCCACAAGGGTGGGCACAGGAACCACTGCCCTGGTCCATGGGACACAACAAATGACCCAGTTAGAAGCAGAAATAGACCAAAACTTAAATATATTAGAAACCTCCATAACAGCTTTGCAGGAATCTTTAACCTCTCTCTCTGAAGTTCTTTTACAGAACAGTTGAGGGTTGGACCTCCTCTTCATGAGTGAAAGGGACCTTTGTGCTGCATTGAGGGAAGAATGTTGTGTGAAATTGTCAGAAGCCAGTGTGAGCTACTACCTGCTTTATCAGGAAAGGCCCCTCTTCTTAGCTTTCCTGTCTTTTGGCCATCCTCACATCAGTAGGTACCAAGAAAGACAGACTCTGTCCTTGGTAAATCCAAAAAAAGTGAGACCACTGGGACTAGGACTGGGACTGGTTGTGCTTGCCTGGCTTTCTGAATCCCACGTTTAGAGAGTTCCATCACCCAGGACGTTATGTGAGGTAACCTCAATCAGGAAGTGAATGAAGTCACTGCCTTGGCAACCACTTTGTCCTAAGAGTTGCTTCCAAGGGTCCCATGAGATGGAGGGTGCCCCTACTTCCTGTGACATTTTCACACGTTGGAATGGTATATCAACCATAGGCACCCGAGAACAGCTCTCCACACAGGCCTGGTTTGGTCAATCTTCTCTACATTAAGATGAAAGAGGCTGATAAAGACACATCCCTTCATTCTGACCAGGTTGTTTACCATGGAAGTTGAGTTTTCCTCCCTCAGGTCCTTCATAGCTGCCTACAACTTCTCCAGGGTATCATTTCTGCATGGTCCTTTGAGGATCTCAGCAGGTTGAAGATCCCCTACATTCCTGTAGTGTAAGACCAACTTTTTCCCTGCTATTCTGTAAAGTTACATTGAGGGAACAGTGTATGGTTAGGGTAATAACAGGTTTTATTTGGGATAGGAATCATTCTGCTGGATGAATAATGGTATTGGGAACCTGTGATATTTACAAGAATATATAGGTGAAATATAAGTATAAAAACAGAAATCTAGGTAAGATTTGAAGCCCAGAAGAGCATTGGGCCCTTGATTTGGATACTTAGCTTTTAAATATCTTCTAAACAGATGTCTCAGATAAATCGATATACAATGGCATAGGACCTTGAAAATTGGATGATTGAATGTAGAAGAAAACATCCACTCATATAGGCATAGTTGGTAGAATTAGGAAGACAGTCAGTAGGTTTAGGAAGAAAAGTGAGTATAGGATTTGGACAAAAAGTTCTTTAGCAATAGGGTTTGCGGTAGAGAGTGAATGTAAATGTCACCACATGTGAAGAGTCAGACACAATGATGAACTGGGGAAAATATATGGGGAAGCAGATATCAATGGAGATATTAAGAAATCAGGCAAAGTATAAATTGAGTGATAGGATTAGACATTTTCAACAGGGTAGAGGTTGAGTATAAAATCTTAGAAAGAATCAAATATTTAGTCACCAATAGGATTGACATTTGAGAGAATTAGGCAATCTGGACATGGATATTGTTAGTAATCCATGCACACTTTCCATTTAGGCTTTGGCACAGTCATAAGTGTGAACTTTGCATTTTGTTTCCAGAATATTACTGTGATAAAGTGCATATGTAGATCAGGTGACATGAGTATTTCTTCCACCATTTCTGTGGGCAATATTTTGAAGGTGTATAAATTAGTATAGGGTGTACAAATAGGTGTTCCCTGTGTCTAGGAATATAGATAAAATGAATGAATAGACCATACTGTGAATAAATAATATTACTGGTTCCAACTTTAAATATTGGATTGAATTGATATTTACAAATTTACAGGAAATCTTATATTGAGATACATACATTCATTACAACCATTTATACATCTAATGGTAATATTAGGTTTATGGTTTATCATGAAGAGTGTGTGAGTTTTGCTTTAAAAGTGATTATTGAAATCTAAAATAAAATGAAGTATCATGAAAAGACCAGTCAAAAAACATAGAGGAATACTTGTGTACTGAAGCAAGAAGTGATTAAAAGTGAAACAAAAGCCTATCAATTTGCAAAATTGTGAATGAAATATATATCCTATGATGTGCATAAACTGAAGAAATAGTCATGTAACAGTGTTGAATAAAAATGAAGGTCAAAATACACATCATGTCCCATAGGAATCTACTTGCATTGATGTTAAAGTGGGTCAGTTACTGTAGAAAAATTAGGACTTCTATGCACCATTCACTGAATTTTGATTTCAGTACTAGGATACAATATGTATTTAAGGTGGATGAATATTTCTGAAAATAACTTTGTGAACATTTGGTTATAAATCCACATTCATGAACATGAATGCATTTAGGGATTGTATAATAAGACACATATATTTTACATTCTGAAAAATCTGGAGAGTGTGTGTGTGTATATATATATATATATATATATATATATATATATATATATATTTATATATATATATATATATATATATATATATAAAGAGAGAGAGAGAGAGAGAGAGAGAGAGAGAGAGAGAGAGAGAGAGGCATTAAAAGGTAGCAATATATATGCCAATCGAAATTCATCATGAAATATATAACATCCACAGATCCAAAACTATTCATTTTACTGAACATGGATTTATGTATTATATTGTTCAACTAGGAAGCTCACCCATAGTTTTAATTTTCAATTCCAACAACGTTTAGGAGGAGTGACCTCTTCTAAAAATTTGTATCTGCCAAGTCAGCCATCTAACAAAAATGTACATGTAATACCAGGTAGGATTCTATATGTACATTCAAAAATACATGTGCTGAATAGGCTACAGATAAAGGGAGATAGGAATTCACATATTTGTTAACTATAAAACACATGGAGAACTATTTCAATTTAAAATTGACTAGATTTATAACACCTACCCTTTATCATGCAAAAGGTAAATCCAACTATACACCATGCCTCTCTAAACTGCTTGTATTTCTATTCTGTTTGGGTTCTTTTTCTCCATCACTTTAGGATTGCTGCAATCTGGCTGGGCACAATTCAGGAGCCACTTGTCAAAAGAAACTAAAATTACTTTTAGAACCACACATGACTAAAAATTAGCTCCTCGGGAAAAACCCTCAGAGCCCAACTGCCACTACTGGCTTCCCACAAGCTCTCAACCTCCACACTCCTTCTCTTGAGGTCGATTGGCTGGGTCGTGTGGGCAGAGCCCAAAAAGTCCCACAATGAGCAGCTCCGTTGTCTGAAAGGGTGGGGAAACAGCCCAATGGCATTACCACAGAGGAGCCAATCAGCTAGATATTGCTGGGGCTGCTGTGAGCCAATCATCAGCTTGCAGTCTGAAAGGGTGGGGAAACTGCTCAATGAGCATCTCCAATGAGCATCACTGCAGAGGAGCCAATTAGCTTGATGTTGCTGGGGCCGCTGTTAGCCAATCATCAGCTGGCAGTCTGAAAGTTTGTTTGGCCCCTTGGGCTGTGCCTCTCAACACCTCCCCCTCTCTGTTTAAACAACAAGCATGTGGCTTAGGGACCATGCCTGCCTTAGGTTGTCCAATAGTACATATGGTGCTTACCCATTATCGAATGAGCTGACCTCAAGGTATCAGCCTCCAGTCTTAGATTGGTACCATTGCAATTCGATCTTACCCGTCACTAGCTACAGGTCCAGTATACAGTCACACCTGTGGAGAGGTCTTTGTACCAGCGGGGGGTGAGGTTCTTTGTCTCACCTCTGTTGGCCCCCAAATTTTAGCTGAACGACCATAACAGCAGAAGGGAGGAAGATACACCAAGCCAATTGACGGCTCCTTTTGGAAAAATTGTACCACCGATGACATCATCAGCAAAAATACCCCAACACTACCACAAGTCAATTCACCAACATATTGTTCACAATGCATGCAGGTGAGTTCACAATGCATACAGGTGATACATAGTCGAGGCAAGTTCTGCAAGCAGTTCAGTGATGGCTATTGCAGAAGCTGTAGATTGGTTTTATCTTTGTCTTTACAGGCACTGGGATGAAGATAGGAATTTTGGCAATAATGGCCAAAGAAAAATTATGTAACATTCCAGAAGGTACTAAAAGAAAACAATTTTCTTAACAATTTACATTGTCTTGAAGAGAATTATTAAATATAATGAAAAGAAAAGGTGAAAGTAAACAAACAGATCTGTTAACCTCCTTTTTTGTACACATTTTAAAACAATCCTCAACAGGTGTTTACCCAATTTAAATTAAAACATTTACATCAAGTGTATAAAAATATATTTGGATCCATTTTTCATGAGCGCTCATCATATATGATATATGGACATACGTACATTCAAACATATAACAAAAAACACAAGTGTGCACACGTAATATAATACATACAACACATAACATAAGAGTAAAGGCCTTATAACATTTTACAGGTGAAATCTCCATTGCAATGTCTAAAAACTCTATAGTCCAAAAATAGAACTGATCAGCAAAACATTAACCTAGGTTTGTATGAGCTCAAAAAACAAAATAGAACTTCATGACATGGGAAAGGGTAATAATAAAATAGATATTGAAAAAAGCATCCTGGATTTGTCACAGATGTAAGAATAGCCAAACTGGAGTTCTGGATATCAGCTGTTATGGATTTGAGCCAAATCATAATCTTTAATCTGTAGAAATCGCTTTAGTTAGTCTCTCTGGAATCCAAATCGGCTGCTGTTCTCCCTGTGGAAACACACAAACAGACCTCCAACTCCAGACAATTACTGGGTCAGGACATTTCCATTGTCCTGTTAGAATATCCTTCCAAAGTACCTTGGGCTTATGTACATTTTTTGGACACATATGCCTTTCCACAGGAATAAGCCCTGATGAATCCAAATTTCCAAAGTTTAGAGTAAAAAGGGTTATTTTAAGTTTATCTTTGGGGAATATATACCCCTTCCCAATTCCTTTTTTTTTGTTTAATTAGTACGTTTTAATAGTTTGATGAGCTCATTTAACTATGCCTTGTCCCTGCGGATTGTATGGGATTCCTGTTATATGAGTAATGCAAAATGATGAGCAAAATTCTTTAAAAGAGGTAAAAGTATAACCAGGGGCAACATCTGTTTTTAACTGTTTTGGAATGCCCACAGTGGCAAAATTTTGTAAGCAATGAGCTATAACATCTTTAGTTTTTTTTCTCCGGCATGAAGGGAGTCCATCAAAAATTCAGAAGAAGTATCAACTGTAACATGCAAATATTTTAATTTTCCAAATTCTGGCAAGTTTGTGACGTCCATCTGCCAAATATGGTTAGGTATCAATCCTCTAGGATTGACTCCAAGATTAACTTGTGGTAAAATGGTCACACAATTTTGACATTGTTTTATTATTTGTCTAGCTTGTTCCTTAGTTATTTTAAAGCACTTATGTATAGTATTAGCATTGACATGGAATTTTTTATGAAAATTTGTAGCTTCTTCTACTGTAGAGAAAATATGTATGTCATGCGTAGTTTTATCTGCTAAATCATTACCCAAACTAAGGGCTCCAGGCAATCCTGTATATGTCCTGATATGCCCTATAAAGGACGGATCTTTTCTGTCCCAGATTAGACTTTGTATAGTGGAAAGAAAAGAGAAAACAGGAGAGGAAGGGGAAATTTGTTTCTTCCTAAGATTATATATTCAAACTCAACCCTGTTGAAAATGCATAATCATATCACTCACTTTATACTTTGCCTGATTTCATAATGTCTCTAAAGATATGTGGTTTCCTGCATATTTTCACCAGTTCACCATTGTGACTGACCCTTCACATGAACTTATGTTCACTTTCACTCTCTAACCACAACCCTAATGCTCCAGAACTTTTGTTCCAAATCCTATACTCACTCTTCTTCCTAAACCAACTCTGTACCTAATTCTACCTACTATCCGTTTTTGACTGGATGTTCTCTTCAACATTCAATCATCCAAGCTACAAGGTCCGATGCCATTGTATATCTATTTATCTGAGACATCTGTACACAATGTAAATCAAAGTTAAGTATCCCAATCAAGGGCCCAATGCCCTTCTGAGCTTCAAAATTACCTAGATTTCGGTTTTAATTCATATATTTAACCTCTATATTTTTATAAATATCTCAGGTTCCCAATACCATTATTCATCCTGCAGGATTATTCCTAACTCAAATCAAACATTTTATTAGCCCTAAGAATACACTGTTCTATCAACCTAAATTTAAAGAAAAGCAGGGACAGAGTTGGTCTTACAATACAGGAATGTAGGGGATCTTCCACCTGCTGAGAACCTCCAAAGTCCATGCAGAAATGAATCCTGGAGAAGATATAGTCAGCTATGAAGGATCTGCGAGAGCAAAAGTCATCTTCCATGGCAATCACCCTGCTCAGGATGAAGGGATGTGTCTGAATCAGCCTCTCTCTTCTTAATGTAGAGGCGATTGACCAAACCAGGCCTGTGTGGATAGCTATTCCCGGGTTCCTAAGGTTGACATACCATTCTAACTTGTGAAAGTTTCAAAGGAAGTAGGGGAAGCCTCCATCTAATGGGACACTTGGAAGCAACTATTAGGACAAAATGGTTTACAAGGCAGTGAATTTATTCAGTTCCTGAAGGGAGTGACCTCACCTCACTTTCTTGGTGATGGATCTCTCTGAACTTGGGATACTGGAAACCAGGCACATAGAGCCAGTCCCAGTCCCAGTCCCAATGGGCTCACTTGTTTGGATTTACCAAGGACAGAGTCAGTCTTTCTTTGTACCTACTGATGTTAGGATGGCAAAAGCAAGGAGAGCTCTGAAGAAGGGCCTTTCCTGAGAAAGCAGGTAGTGGCTAAACACTAGCTTCTGACAACTTAACAGAGTTGGTCAAGGAGAACAGACCTGAGACAGGACAGGACTTTTCAGGGGAAAATTGTATGGCCCACCAGTCAGAGGACACTCCCTAGAGTCACAGACCTACTTGGGAAAAGGAGGTGCCAATATGGGTGTGGTTTTGGGTTTATGATTTTGTCTCATGTTCTGAGAATAGGTAGGAAAGGTGGTTTGTTTTTTGGGGTTGAACTGTTTCTAGTAAGACGTTTGACAAGGCGAGTATTTCTATGTCTGTGTATCCCACTATGTCCGTGGTTGTAGACATTAGAAAAGAGAATGCATCAATGGATTTGTCCTGTCTTGTAGAAAGCTTCCCAGCATTCATCCTGCCCAATTAATGAATGGATTGCAGCTTTCCTTAAGGATGGGCAACACCAACGATCTTAGTAATTTCCAATTTTCTTTCTGAATTCTGGCCAATCTCCAGAATAGGCTCATGGTTTTGTGTCCAAGATATGTACCACCTCCAAGCTCTGTGACATGGCCATGTACTGGATAGATGAAGGGAATGGCGAGCATCTCAGAAAACGCAGATATCAGTGTGACCAGTAAACTCTCAGTGGAGAAACCCTTCTTTGAGCCTTTTGCTTACATAATGTTCTGTTGCCTTGAATGTCAAGAAGTTCTTTGTTTCGGACCACCCCTTTGTGAAGCCTGAAGAAAACAGTTTTCAGATCTAAATGAATGGGCATAACCTGTGGCTCTTTGCTTACTTGCTTTGGAAATGGATGTGTCTGAATCCAACTCTATGCCCTGTGTGGGGCTGTGTCTTAGATTCTCTGCAACTGATAGATCTAAAGAAAGATCCCATGTGTGCATCCAAAACCAAAATGGCCAAAAGAGCAGTCATTGTGGGTGAAGTTTCTCTCCGTCCTCTGTTAGGTTCTTGACGTCCATCAAGTGAGAATTGGGATCCTTTGGGTCAAATGAGTTTTTCAAAGCACTGCAGATGTGGTTGGGTTTTCTTATGACTGAAATTCACATAAAGAATCTACACCTGACAGTCAGTAGGCCTCAAATTGCAGAAGAAGATCAGTATTAATGGCAGGTGTATTTGATCAATCCTGGTTCACTGGAAGGGTTTCCAGGCCACCCTGACTTTAGGCAAATTAGCGGCAAGGGAGCATGTTTTGGACACTGTCTTGGGCTATGCCCCTCATGAAAACGTCCAGCCAGAGGTTATGATGAGTGTCTATATGGAAGAAGATGAGGGCCATTGGGGAGTGTTTTGGTTTTAATTGTGGTCATTTGTGTGGCATTTGGAAGAGATGACTGGGTCCACCTGGGCTTGAACTCTGGTGTGATTCCCCTTAGAGACTGAGTTCTGGAACTGAGCTCAGAGAAGTATTGCCATTAATTGTGTTGGGATTTTATGAGACCACGCATAAGAGTCGCCCTTTAAACTGAGATCTAGCATTGAAGTGCTCTGTCCCATAATGAAAGATCCACAAACAGTGAAAGCAACGACACATGAAACAGACAAGACAAGACAATAAAGACAGGCAATGGACGTCCAACACTGAGATCAGGACTGAGTAGCCGGCAATAACCAATGGGCTGGCAATACCGAATCCAAAACAAAATATCACTGAGTCGAGGAATCTATTATAACTAAATTTCCCAAGTCCTCTGGGGCGTCTTCCAGGAACGTGGCCTGTGGCTCTGTGACACGTCTGTCAGCCACTGTCGGAGAGAGCTCACACTCTTCATCAATAGCCATTTTTCCAAGTCCTAACCTGAAACCTGAAACCAGGAATAGGAGACTTACTTACCCCAAGAGTAGCCCGTTGGGGTCTCTCATCCGCCGCTGCCAGATATCAGTGGAAACTTCATGTGTAAAGGTCGGGCGTGCATTGGAGGAAGAGACCACCAAGAAACTGACTCATGAAACAGCAAAGGGTTTATTGGAGTTCCAGCATGCTGGGGATCAGAGCTCACTTGAATACAGCAGAGAGACCTGAGAAGAGCTTGAGCAGAGCTTATATACTTTCCTTGCCGAGGGCAAGGAGGGAAGTTTATTGATGGGTCAGTGGGAGTGGGCAGTTTGCATGCAACCAGGTGAGAGAGTAAATTCTGCAGTTTGAAAACTGGGGACAGCACATTCTGGGAACAAGATTAGCAAACAGTTCTCAAGATTTCAACAGTGTTTTGTTAAGCATAGAGAAAAACAGGAAGTGACAAGTACCTATTTAATTAACCATTCAATAACAACTATACCTTTTTAAATGGATGTTCTCATCTACATTCAATCTTGCAAGGTACAGGGTCCTATGACATTGTATATCAATTTACCTGAGACATCTGTGCAGAACGTAATTCAACACTAAGTATCCCAATTAAGGGCCCAATGCCATTCTGGGATTCAAATCTTACTTAGATTTCTGTTTTCCTATATATATTTCAACTATATATTCTTATACATATCGCAGCTTCTCAATAGAATTATTCATAAACAGAATGATTCCTAACCCAAATCAAACATGTTATTAACCCTAACCCTACAGTGTTCCCTCAATCTAACTTTAAAGAAGAGCACGGACAGAGTTGGTCTTATAATACAGGAATGTAGGGATCTTTCACCTGCTGAGAACCTCAAAGGTCCATGGAGAAATAAGCCATGGAGAAGATGTAGGCAGCTATGAAGGACCTGAGAGAGCAAAAGTCATCTTCCATGGCAAACAACCTGGTCAGGATGAAGGGATGTCTCTGAATCTGCCACTCACACCCTGTGAACTGCGCCACTTCACAGGTGAATAACAAGTTAGAACGACAAAAAATTATCTTGTTAGGATCTTACAGAAAAATGGGTGTGCACCGAAACCTAGAAGAATGATTTCCACCAATGAGGTCCGGTAATTGAGTCTCAAACACGAGCCAAATGTGCGACTGGAGATCCGGGCGGACAAATCTGTGTGGCCTGCCCCGTGGCTAGAGACAGCAGGGCACCACCTAGAAGCGACCAGCCGGCAGGGAGAAACGTTGCTGCAGATTCTGTGGAATCCTGCTGGCTGACCTCCAACTGAGTCCCGGGCTGAGTTTGGGATTTCAAACGGGGAAGGAAGTGCTACAGTTCTATCCCCCCACAATAAAAACTCCACCAAGGAAACCAACGGTCACCATCTTGGAGAGCAGAAGTAACCACCGCCACTCTCCAACAGATTGCAACAATAAAACAGGTTTGTGTTACTCAGCTCATCTCCCATACAGCAGGGAATTCACATAAAATCTCTCTTAGGCTTTCCATTGGAGAGATTATCAGAGAGAGCCTGCATAAAGACGTCGGGAAAACTACAGGCACCTGACCTTCAACTTCCCCTCCCATCAGCGGCGAAAACGAAACCTGTCTAGCCAGAGCTGGGAGAGGGGCAAGAGGAAAAAATCAAAACAATAGAGTGCCGGGGTTCCCCATAGACACCATCCACACCCAAGAAACGGCAGGCCCAGAGGACAGTATGAGCTGCCGAGAGGCATCACTCAGGGGAAATCTGGTCTAGCACGAGAAACCAGGACTAGCAGGAGATACCAGGGGACTAGAGGCCAGGCCCGCGTGACTGGGCGGCTGGAGAACGCCCGCCCACTGGTCACAAACAGCCCGCTGCTGGTGCGACTGGGTGGCTGGTGCCCGCCTGCCTACCAGCGACCAATCGCCCGCTGGCTGCACATGCAACTGGGTGGCTAGAGATCTCCCGCCCACCAGTGACAGCCCACCCGCTGACTGTGTGACTGGACAGCTGGAGACCGCCCGCCCGCCGGCGACCGGGAGTTGAAAACAAACAGAGACAGATCAGTCCCAGCCCACTCCCATTTGAACACCCTGGCAAGGAGCCTGGGGCCCGCCATAGCAGACAGGTGACATCACTGGAGCTCGGCCATCGCAATTCCTTCCAA
>NW_027514899.1:0-109970 GCF_048772815.1 Callospermophilus lateralis
AGAGTGAAAGTTGGGCAGCCATGTGGGCTTAGTGAACTGATCATTACCACCAAGTATCATCAAGTTTTGGTGAAAAAATGTTTGCTGAGATTTCAGCAAACTAGTAGTTTTTTGGAAGCTTGGCAACCCCTTTCAAATGAAAGTGTTTTTCGCCAGTCTCTGCATGGGGTACTTCAAGAGGAAACAAACCATAGAGATAGAACTTAGAACTACTTCATTTGGTCAAGTTTCAAGGAGCTAGCACAAACCGTGTTTGATTTAGAATTCCAAACACAGCTATCTATGTAGGAGAAAACAGAGTGAAACCTAAAAATTCAAACTGTTACTGGAAACGAATGCTTCAACGTAGAAGAATAAAAATTGGGCAGCCAAGTGGGATTAGTGAACTGATCATTATCACCAAGTATCATCAAGATTTGTTGAAAAAATGTTTTCTGAGATTTCAGCAAACTAGTAGTTTTTTGGAAGCTTGGCAACCCCTTTCAAACGAAAGTGTTTTTCGCCAGTCTGTGCATGGGTTACTTCAAGAGGAAACAAACCATAGAGATACAACTTACAACTACTTCATTTTGTCAAGTTTCAAGGAGCTAGCACAAACCGTGTTTGATTTAGAGTTTCAAAGACATCTATCTATATAGCAGAAAACAGAGTGAAACCTAAAATTTCAAAGTGTTACTGGAAACGAACGCTTGAACCTAGAAGAGTAAAAATTGGGCAGCCAAGTGGGCTTAGTGAACTGATCATTACCACCAAGTATCATCAAGTTTTGGTGAAAAAATGTTTGCTGAGATTTCAGCAAACTAGTAGTTTTTTGGAAGCTTGGCAACCCCTTTAAAACGAAAGTGTGTTTCGCCAGTCTCTGCATGGGGTACTTCAAGAGGAAACAAACCATAGAGATAGAACGTAGAACTACTTCATTTGCTCAAGTTTCAAGGAGCTAGCACAAACCGTGTTTGATTTAGAGTTTCAAACACATCTATCTATATAGCAGAAAACAGAGTGAAACCTAAAAATTCAAAGTGTTACTGGAAACGAACGATTGAACCTAGAAGAGTGAAAATTTGGCAGCCAAGTGGGCTTAGTGAACTGATCATTACCACCAAGTATCATCAAGATTTGGTGAAAAAATGTTTGCTGAGATTTCAGCAAACGAGTAGTTTTTTGGAAGCTTGGCAACCCCTTTCAAACGAAAGTGTTCTTCGCCAGTCTCTGCATGGGGTACTTCAAGAGGAAACAAACCATAGAGATAGAACTTAGAACTACTTCATTTTGTCAAGTTTCACGGAGCTAGCACAAACCGTGTTTGATTTAGAGTTTCAAACACATCTATCTATATAACAGAAAACAGAGTGAAACCTAAAAATTCAAACTGTTTCCTGGAAACGAACGCTTGAACCTAGAAGAGTGAAAGTTGGGCAGCCAAGTGGGATTAGTGAACTGATCATTACCACCAAGTATCATCAAGATTTGGTGAAAAAATGTTTGCTGAGATTTCAGCAAACGAGTAGTTTTTTGGAAGCTTGGCAACCTATTTCAAACGAAAGTGTTTTTCGCCAGTCTCTTCATGGGGTACTTCAAGAGGAAACAAACCATAGAGATAGAACTTAGAACTACTTCATTTTGTCAAGTTTCACGGAGCTAGCACAAACCGTGTTTGATTTAGAGTTTCGAGACATCTATCTATATAGCAGAAAACAGAGTGAAACCTAAAAATTCAAACTGTAACTGGAAACGAACGTTTGAACCTAGAAGAGTGAAAGTTGGGCAGCCAAGTGGGCTTAGTGAACTGATCATTACCACCAAGTATCATCAAGATTTGGTGAAAAAATGTTTGCTGAGATTTCAGCAAACGAGTAGTTTTTTGGAAGCTTGGCAACCCCTTTCAAACGAAAGTGTTCTTCGCCAGTCTCTGCATGGGGTACTTCAAGCGGAAACAAACCATAGAGATAGAACTTAGAACTACTTCATTTTGTCAAGTTTCACGGAGCTAGCACAAACCGTGTTTGATTTAGAGTTTCAAACACATCTATCTATATAACAGAAAACAGAGTGAAACCTAAAAATTCAAACTGTTACTGGAAACGAACGCCTGAACCTAGAAGAGTGAAAGTTGGGCAGCCAAGTGGGATTAGTGAACTGATCATTACCACCAAGTATCATCAAGATTTGGTGAAAAAATGTTTGCTGAGATTTCAGCAAACTAGTAGTTTTTTGGAAGCATGGCAACCCCTTTCAAACGAAAGTGTTTTTCGCCAGTCTCTGCATGGGGTACTTCAAGAGGAAACAAACCATAGAGATAGAACTTAGAACTACTTCATTTTGTCAAGTTTCAAGGAGCTAGCACAAACCGTGTTTGATTTAGAGTTTCAAACACATCTATCTATATAGCAGAAAACAGAGTGAAACCTAAAAATTCAAAGTGTTACTGGAAACGAAGGCTTGAACCTAGAAGAGTGAAAATTGGGCAGCCAAGTGGGCTTAGTGAACTGATCATTACCACCAAGTATCATCAAGATTTGGTGAAAAAATGTTTGCTGAGATTTCAGCAAACGAGAAGTTTTTTGGAAGCTTGGCAACCCCTTTAAAACGAAAGTGTTCTTCGCCAGTCTCTGCATGGGGTACTTCAAGAGGAAACAAACCATAGAGATAGAACTTAGAACTACTTCATTTTGTCAAGTTTCACGGAGCTAGCACAAACTGTGTTTGATTTAGAGTTTCAAAGACATCTATCTATATAGAAGAAAACAGAGTGAAACCTAAAAATTCAAACTGTTACTTGAAACGAACGCTTGAACCTAGAAGAGTGAAAGTTGGGCAGCCAAGTGGGCTTAGTGAACTGATCATTACCACCAAGTATCATCAAGATTTGGTGAAAAAATGTTTGCTGAGATTTCAGCAAACGAGTAGTTTTTTGGAAGCTTGGCAACCCCTTTCAAACGAAAGTGTTCTTCGCCAGTCTCTGCATGGGGTACTTCAAGAGGAAACAAACCATAGAGATAGAACTTAGAACTACTTCATTTTGTCAAGTTTCAAGGAGCTAGCACAAACCGTGTTTGATTTAGAATTCCAAACACAGCTATCTATGTAGGAGAAAACAGAGTGAAACCTAAAAATTCAAACTGTTACTGGAAACGAACGCTTCAACCTAGAAGAATAAAAATTGGGCAGCCAAGTGGGATTAGTGAACTGATCATTACCACCAAGTATCATCAAGATTTGGTGAAAAAATGTTTGCTGAGATTTCAGCAAACTAGTAGTTTTTTGGAAGCTTGGCAACCCCTTTCAAACGAAAGTGTTTTTCGCCAGTCTCTGCATGGGGTACTTCAAGAGGAAACAAACCATAGAAATAGAACTTACAACTACTTCATTTTATCAAGTTTCAAGGAGCTAGCACAAACCGTGTTTGATTTAGAGTTTCAAAGACATCTATCTATATAGCAGAAAACAGAGTGAAACCTAAAATTTCAAAGTGTTACTGGAAACGAACGCTTGAACCTAGAAGAGTAAAAATTGGGCAGCCAAGTGGGCTTAGTGAACTGATCATTACCACCAAGTATCATCAAGTTTTGGTGAAAAAATGTTTGCTGAGATTTCAGCAAACTAGTAGTTTTTTGGAAGCTTGGCAACCCCTTTAAAACGAAAGTTTTTTTCGCCAGTCTCTGAATGGGGTACTTCAAGAGGAAACAAACCATAGAGATAGAACTTAGAACTACTTCATTTGCTCAAGTTTCAAGGAGCTAGCACAAACCGTGTTTGATTTAGAGTTTCAAAGACATCTATCTATATAGCAGAAAACAGAGTGAAACCTAAAAATTCAAAGTGTTACTGGAAACGAACGATTGAACCTAGAAGAGTGAAAATTGGGCAGCCAAGTGGGCTTAGTGAACTGATCATTACCACCAAGTATCATCAAGATTTGGTGAAAAAATGTTTGCTGAGATTTCAGCAAACGAGTAGTTTTTTGGAAGCTTGGCAACCCCTTTCAAACGAAAGTGTTCTTCGCCAGTCTCTGCATGGGGTACTTCAAGAGGAAACAAACCATAGAGATAGAACTTAGAACTACTTCATTTTGTCAAGTTTCACGGAGCTAGCACAAACCGTGTTTGATTTAGAGTTTCAAACACATCTATCTATATAACAGAAAACAGAGTGAAACCTAAAAATTCAAACTGTTACTGGAAACGAACGCTTGAACCTAGAAGAGTGAAAGTTGGGCAGCCAAGTGGGATTAGTGAACTGATCATTACCACCAAGTATCATCAAGTTTTGGTGAAAAAATGTTTGCTGAGATTTCAGCAAACTAGTAGTTTTTTGGAAGCTTGGCAACCCCTTTCAAACGAAAGTGTTTTTCGCCCGTCTCCTCATGGGGTACTTAAAGAGGAAACAAACCATAGAGATAGAACTTAGAACTACTTCATTTTGTCAAGTTTCAAGGAACTAGTACAAACCCTGTTTGATTTAGAGTTTCAAACACATCTATCTATATAACAGAAAACACAGTGAAACCTAAAAATTCAAAGTGTTACTGGAAACGAACGCTTGAACCTAGAAGAGTGAAAATTGGGCAGCCAAGTGGGCTTAGTGAACTGATCATTACCACCAAGTATCATCAAGATTTGGTGAAAAAATGTTTGCTGAGATTTCAGCAAACGAGAAGTTTTTTGGAAGCTTGGCAACCCCTTTCAAACGAAAGTGTTCTTCGCCAGTCTCTGCATGGGGTACTTCAAGAGGAAACAAACCATAGAGATAGAACTTAGAACTACTTCATTTTGTCAAGTTTCACGGAGCTAGCACAAACCGTGTTTGATTTAGAGTTTCAAACACATCTATCTATATAGCAGAAAACAGAGTGAAACCTAAAATTTCAAAGTGTTACTGGAAACGAACGCTTGATCCTAGAAGAGTGAATGTTGGGCAGCCAAGTGGGATTAGTGAACTGATCATTACCACCAAGTATCATCAAGATTTGGTGAAAAATGTTTGCTGAGATTTCAGCAAACTAGTAGTTTTTTGGAAGCTTGGCAACCCGTTTCAAACGAAAGTGTTTTTCGCCAGTCTCTGCATGGGGTACTTCAAGAGGAAACAAACCATAGAGATAGAACTTAGAACTACTTCATTTTGTCAAGTTTCAAGGAGCTAGCACAAACCGTGTTTGATTTAGAGATTCATACACATCTATCTATATAACAGAAAACAGAGTGAAACCTAAAAATTCAAAGTGTTACTGGAAACGAACGCTTGAACCTAGAAGAGTGAAAGTTGGGCAGCCAAGTGGGATTAGTGAACTGATCATTACCACCAAGTATCATCAAGATTTGGTGAAAAAATGTTTGCTGAGATTTCAGCAAACTAGAAGCTTTTTGGAAGCTTGGCAACCCCTTTCAAACGAACGTGTTCTTCGCCAGTCTCTGCATGGGGTACTTCAAGAGGAAACAAACCATAGAGATAGAACTTAGAACTACTTCATTTTGTCAAGTTTCACGGAGCTAGCACAAACCGTGTTTGATTTAGAGTTTCCAACACATCTATCTATATAGCAGAAAACAGAGTGAAACCTAAAAATTCAAACTGTTACTGGAAACGAACGCTTGAACCTAGAAGAGTGAAAGTTGGGCAGCCAAGTGGGCTTAGTGAACTGATCATTACCACCAAGTATCATCAAGTTTTGGTGAAAAAATGTTTGCTGAGATTTCAGCAAACTAGTAGTTTTTTGGAAGCTTGGCAACCCCTTTCAAATGAAAGTGTTTTTCGCCAGTCTCTGCATGGGGTACTTCAAGAGGAAACAAACCATAGAGATTGAACTTAGAACTACTTCATTTGGTCAAGTTTCAAGGAGCTAGCACAAACCGTGTTTGATTTAGAATTCCAAACACAGCTATCTATGTAGGAGAAAACAGAGTGAAACCTAGAAATTCAAACTGTTACTGGAAACGAATGCTTCAACCTAGAAGAATAAAAATTGGGCAGCCAAGTGGGATTAGTGAACTGATCATTACCACCAAGTATCATCAAGATTTGGTGAAAAAATGTTTGCTGAGATTTCAGCAAACTAGTAGTTTTTTGGAAGCTTGGCAACCCCTTTCAAACGAAAGTGTTTTTCGCCAGTCTCTGCATGGGGTACTTCAAGAGGAAACAAACCATAGAGATACAACTTACAACTACTTCATTTTGTCAAGTTTCAAGGAGCTAGCACAAACCGTGTTTGATTTAGAGTTTCAAAGACATCTATCTATATAGCAGAAAACAGAGTGAAACCTAAAATTTCAAAGTGTTACTGGAAACGAACGCTTGAACCTAGAAGAGTAAAAATTGGGCAGCCAAGTGGGCTTAGTGAACTGATCATACCACCAAGTATCATCAAGTTTTGGTGAAAAAATGTTTGCTGAGATTTCAGCAAAATAGTAGTTTTTTGGAAGCTTGGCAACCCCTTTCAAAAGAAAGTGTTCTTCGCCAGTCTCTGCATGGGGTACTTCAAGAGGAAACAAACCATAGAGATAGAACTTAGAACTACTTCATTTTGTCAAGTTTCACGGAGCTAGCACAAACCGTGTTTGATTTAGAGTTTCAAACACATCTATCTATATAGCAGAAAACAGAGTGAAACCTAAAAATTCAAACTGTTACTGGAAACGAAGGCTTGAACCTAGAAGAGTGAAAATTGGGCAGCCAAGTGGGATTAGTGAACTGATCATTACCACCAAGTATCTTCAAGATTTGGTGAAAAAATGTTTGCTGAGATTTCAGCAAACTAGTAGTTTTTTGGAATCTTGGCAACCCCTTTCAAATGAAAGTGTTTTTCGCCAGTCTCTGCATGGGGTACTTCAAGAGGAAACAAACCATAGAGATAGAACTTAGAACTACTTCATTTGCTCAAGTTTCAAGGAGCTAGCACAAACCGTGTTTGATTTAGAGTTTCAAACACATCTATCTATATAGCAGAAAACAGAGTGTAACCTAAAAATTCAAAGTGTTACTGGAAACGAACGCTTGAAACTAGAAGAGTGAAAATTGGGCAGCCAAGTGGGCTTAGTGAACTGATCATTACCACCAAGTATCATCAAGATTTGGTGAAAAAATGTTTGCTGAGATTTCAGCAAACGAGAAGTTTTTTGGAAGCTTGGCAACCCGTTTCAAACGAAAGTGTTCTTCGCCAGTCTCTGCATGGGGTACTTCAAGAGGAAACAAACCATAGAGATAGAACTTAGAACTACTTCATTTTGTCAAGTTTCACGGAGCTAGCACAAACCGTGTTTGATTTAGAGTTTCAAACACATCTATCTATATAGCAGAAAACAGAGTGAAACCTAAAATTTCAAAGTGTTACTGGAAACCAACGCTTGAACCTAGAAGAGTGAAAATTGGGCAGTCAAGTGGGCTTAGTGAACTGATCATTACCACCAAGTATCATCAAGATTTGGTGAAAAAATATTTGCTGTGATTTCAGCAAACTAGTAGTTTTTTGGAAGCTTGGCAACCCCTTTCAAACGAAAGTGTTTTTCGCCAGTCTCTGCATGGGGTACTTCAAGAGGAAACAAACCATAGAGATAGAACTTAGAACTACTTCATTTTGTCAAGTTTCAAGGAGCTAGCACAAACCGTGTTTGATTTAGAGATTCATACACATCTATCTATATAACAGAAAACAGAGTGAAACCTAAAAATTCAAAGTGTTACTGGAAACGAACGCTTGAACCTAGAAGAGTGAAAGTTGGGCAGCCAAGTGGGATTAGTGAACTGATCATTACCACCAAGTATCATCAAGATTTGGTGAAAAAATGTTTGCTGAGATTTCAGCAAACTAGAAGCTTTTTGGAAGCTTGGCAACCCCTTTCAAACGAACGTGTTCTTCGCCAGTCTCTGCATGGGGTACTTCAAGAGGAAACAAACCATAGAGATAGAACTTAGAACTACTTCATTTTGTCAAGTTTCACGGAGCTAGCACAAACCGTGTTTGATTTAGAGTTTCAAACACATCTATCTATATAGCAGAAAACAGAGTGAAACCTAAAAATTCAAACTGTTACTGGAAACGAACGCTTGAACCTAGAAGAGTGAAAGTTGGGCAGCCATGTGGGCTTAGTGAACTGATCATTACCACCAAGTATCATCAAGTTTTGGTGAAAAAATGTTTGCTGAGATTTCAGCAAACTAGTAGTTTTTTGGAAGCTTGGCAACCCCTTTCAAATGAAAGTGTTTTTCGCCAGTCTCTGCATGGGGTACTTCAAGAGGAAACAAACCATAGAGATAGAACTTAGAACTACTTCATTTGGTCAAGTTTCAAGGAGCTAGCACAAACCGTGTTTGATTTAGAATTCCAAACACAGCTATCTATGTAGGAGAAAACAGAGTGAAACCTAAAAATTCAAACTGTTACTGGAAACGAATGCTTCAACGTAGAAGAATAAAAATTGGGCAGCCAAGTGGGATTAGTGAACTGATCATTATCACCAAGTATCATCAAGATTTGTTGAAAAAATGTTTTCTGAGATTTCAGCAAACTAGTAGTTTTTTGGAAGCTTGGCAACCCCTTTCAAACGAAAGTGTTTTTCGCCAGTCTGTGCATGGGTTACTTCAAGAGGAAACAAACCATAGAGATACAACTTACAACTACTTCATTTTGTCAAGTTTCAAGGAGCTAGCACAAACCGTGTTTGATTTAGAGTTTCAAAGACATCTATCTATATAGCAGAAAACAGAGTGAAACCTAAAATATCAAAGTGTTACTGGAAACGAACGCTTGAACCTAGAAGAGTAAAAATTGGGCAGCCAAGTGGGCTTAGTGAACTGATCATTACCACCAAGTATCATCAAGTTTTGGTGAAAAAATGTTTGCTGAGATTTCAGCAAACTAGTAGTTTTTTGGAAGCTTGGCAACCCCTTTAAAACGAAAGTGTGTTTCGCCAGTCTCTGCATGGGGTACTTCAAGAGGAAACAAACCATAGAGATAGAACGTAGAACTACTTCATTTGCTCAAGTTTCAAGGAGCTAGCACAAACCGTGTTTGATTTAGAGTTTCAAACACATCTATCTATATAGCAGAAAACAGAGTGAAACCTAAAAATTCAAAGTGTTACTGGAAACGAACGATTGAACCTAGAAGAGTGAAAATTTGGCAGCCAAGTGGGCTTAGTGAACTGATCATTACCACCAAGTATCATCAAGATTTGGTGAAAAAATGTTTGCTGAGATTTCAGCAAACGAGTAGTTTTTTGGAAGCTTGGCAACCCCTTTCAAACGAAAGTGTTCTTCGCCAGTCTCTGCATGGGGTACTTCAAGAGGAAACAAACCATAGAGATAGAACTTAGAACTACTTCATTTTGTCAAGTTTCACGGAGCTAGCACAAACCGTGTTTGATTTAGAGTTTCAAACACATCTATCTATATAACAGAAAACAGAGTGAAACCTAAAAATTCAAACTGTTTCCTGGAAACGAACGCTTGAACCTAGAAGAGTGAAAGTTGGGCAGCCAAGTGGGATTAGTGAACTGATCATTACCACCAAGTATCATCAAGATTTGGTGAAAAAATGTTTGCTGAGATTTCAGCAAACGAGTAGTTTTTTGGAAGCTTGGCAACCTATTTCAAACGAAAGTGTTTTTCGCCAGTCTCTTCATGGGGTACTTCAAGAGGAAACAAACCATAGAGATAGAACTTAGAACTACTTCATTTTGTCAAGTTTCACGGAGCTAGCACAAACCGTGTTTGATTTAGAGTTTCGAGACATCTATCTATATAGCAGAAAACAGAGTGAAACCTAAAAATTCAAACTGTAACTGGAAACGAACGTTTGAACCTAGAAGAGTGAAAGTTGGGCAGCCAAGTGGGCTTAGTGAACTGATCATTACCACCAAGTATCATCAAGATTTGGTGAAAAAATGTTTGCTGAGATTTCAGCAAACGAGTAGTTTTTTGGAAGCTTGGCAACCCCTTTCAAACGAAAGTGTTCTTCGCCAGTCTCTGCATGGGGTACTTCAAGCGGAAACAAACCATAGAGATAGAACTTAGAACTACTTCATTTTGTCAAGTTTCACGGAGCTAGCACAAACCGTGTTTGATTTAGAGTTTCAAACACATCTATCTATATAACAGAAAACAGAGTGAAACCTAAAAATTCAAACTGTTACTGGAAACGAACGCCTGAACCTAGAAGAGTGAAAGTTGGGCAGCCAAGTGGGATTAGTGAACTGATCATTACCACCAAGTATCATCAAGATTTGGTGAAAAAATGTTTGCTGAGATTTCAGCAAACTAGTAGTTTTTTGGAAGCATGGCAACCCCTTTCAAACGAAAGTGTTTTTCGCCAGTCTCTGCATGGGGTACTTCAAGAGGAAACAAACCATAGAGATAGAACTTAGAACTACTTCATTTTGTCAAGTTTCAAGGAGCTAGCACAAACCGTGTTTGATTTAGAGTTTCAAACACATCTATCTATATAGCAGAAAACAGAGTGAAACCTAAAAATTCAAAGTGTTACTGGAAACGAAGGCTTGAACCTAGAAGAGTGAAAATTGGGCAGCCAAGTGGGCTTAGTGAACTGATCATTACCACCAAGTATCATCAAGATTTGGTGAAAAAATGTTTGCTGAGATTTCAGCAAACGAGAAGTTTTTTGGAAGCTTGGCAACCCCTTTAAAACGAAAGTGTTCTTCGCCAGTCTCTGCATGGGGTACTTCAAGAGGAAACAAACCATAGAGATAGAACTTAGAACTACTTCATTTTGTCAAGTTTCACGGAGCTAGCACAAACTGTGTTTGATTTAGAGTTTCAAAGACATCTATCTATATAGAAGAAAACAGAGTGAAACCTAAAAATTCAAACTGTTACTTGAAACGAACGCTTGAACCTAGAAGAGTGAAAGTTGGGCAGCCAAGTGGGCTTAGTGAACTGATCATTACCACCAAGTATCATCAAGATTTGGTGAAAAAATGTTTGCTGAGATTTCAGCAAACGAGTAGTTTTTTGGAAGCTTGGCAACCCCTTTCAAACGAAAGTGTTCTTCGCCAGTCTCTGCATGGGGTACTTCAAGAGGAAACAAACCATAGAGATAGAACTTAGAACTACTTCATTTTGTCAAGTTTCAAGGAGCTAGCACAAACCGTGTTTGATTTAGAATTCCAAACACAGCTATCTATGTAGGAGAAAACAGAGTGAAACCTAAAAATTCAAACTGTTACTGGAAACGAACGCTTCAACCTAGAAGAATAAAAATTGGGCAGCCAAGTGGGATTAGTGAACTGATCATTACCACCAAGTATCATCAAGATTTGGTGAAAAAATGTTTGCTGAGATTTCAGCAAACTAGTAGTTTTTTGGAAGCTTGGCAACCCCTTTCAAACGAAAGTGTTTTTCGCCAGTCTCTGCATGGGGTACTTCAAGAGGAAACAAACCATAGAAATAGAACTTACAACTACTTCATTTTATCAAGTTTCAAGGAGCTAGCACAAACCGTGTTTGATTTAGAGTTTCAAAGACATCTATCTATATAGCAGAAAACAGAGTGAAACCTAAAATTTCAAAGTGTTACTGGAAACGAACGCTTGAACCTAGAAGAGTAAAAATTGGGCAGCCAAGTGGGCTTAGTGAACTGATCATTACCACCAAGTATCATCAAGTTTTGGTGAAAAAATGTTTGCTGAGATTTCAGCAAACTAGTAGTTTTTTGGAAGCTTGGCAACCCCTTTAAAACGAAAGTTTTTTTCGCCAGTCTCTGAATGGGGTACTTCAAGAGGAAACAAACCATAGAGATAGAACTTAGAACTACTTCATTTGCTCAAGTTTCAAGGAGCTAGCACAAACCGTGTTTGATTTAGAGTTTCAAAGACATCTATCTATATAGCAGAAAACAGAGTGAAACCTAAAAATTCAAAGTGTTACTGGAAACGAACGATTGAACCTAGAAGAGTGAAAATTGGGCAGCCAAGTGGGCTTAGTGAACTGATCATTACCACCAAGTATCATCAAGATTTGGTGAAAAAATGTTTGCTGAGATTTCAGCAAACGAGTAGTTTTTTGGAAGCTTGGCAACCCCTTTCAAACGAAAGTGTTCTTCGCCAGTCTCTGCATGGGGTACTTCAAGAGGAAACAAACCATAGAGATAGAACTTAGAACTACTTCATTTTGTCAAGTTTCACGGAGCTAGCACAAACCGTGTTTGATTTAGAGTTTCAAACACATCTATCTATATAACAGAAAACAGAGTGAAACCTAAAAATTCAAACTGTTACTGGAAACGAACGCTTAAACCTAGAAGAATGAAAGTTGGGCAGCCAAGTGGGATTAGTGAACTGATCATTACCACCAAGTATCATCAAGATTTGGTGAAAAAATGTTTGCTGAGATTTCAGCAAACTAGTAGTTTTTTGGAAGCTTGGCAACCCCTTTCAAACGAAAGTGTTTTTCGCCAGTCTCTGCATGGGGTACTTCAAGAGGAAACAAACCATAGAGATAGAACTTAGAACTACTTCATTTTGTCAAGTTTCAAGGAGCTAGCACAAACCGTGTTTGATTTAGAGTTTCAAACACATCTATCTATATAGCAGAAAACAGAATGAAACCTAAAAATTCAAAGTGTTACTGGAAACGAAGGCTTGAACCTAGAAGAGTGAAAATCGGGCAGCCAAGTGGGCTTAGTGAACTGATCATTACCACCAAGTATCATCAAGATTTGGTGAAAAAATGTTTGCTGAGATTTCAGCAAACGAGAAGTTTTTTGGAAGCTTGGCAACCCCTTTCAAACGAAAGTGTTCTTCGCCAGTCTCTGCAGGGGGTACTTCAAGAGGAAACAAACCATAGAGATAGAACTTAGAACTACTTCATTTTGTCAAGTTTCACGGAGCTAGCACAAACCGTGTTTGATTTAGAGTTTCAAAGACATCTATCTATATAGAAGAAAACAGAGTGAAACTTAAAAATTCAAACTGTTACTTGAAACGAACGCTTGAACCTAGAAGAGTGAAAGTTGGGCAGCCAAGTGGGATTAGTGAACTGATCATTACCACCAAGTATCATCAAGATTTGGTGAAAAAATATTTGCTGAGATTTCAGCAAACTAGTAGTTTTTTGGAAGCTTGGCAACCCCTTTCAAACGAAAGTCTTTTTCGCCAGTCTCTGCATGGGGTACTTCAAGAGGAAAAAAACCATAGAGATAGAACTTAGAACTACTTCATTTTGTCAAGTTTCAAGGAGCTAGCACAAACCGTGTTTGATTTAGAATTCCAAACACAGCTATCTATGTAGGAGAAAACAGAGTGAAACCTAAAAATTCAAACTGTTACTGGAAACGAACGCTTCAACCTAGAAGAATAAAAATTGGGCAGTAAAGTGGGATTAGTGAACTGATCATTATTACCAAGTATCATCAAGATTTGGTGAAAAAATGTTTGCTGAGATTTCAGCAAACTAGTAGTTTTTTGGAAGCTTGGCAACCCCTTTCAAATGAAAGTGTTTTTCGCCAGTCTCTGCATGGGGTACTTCAAGAGGAAACAAACCATAGAGATAGAACTTAGAACTACTTCATTTGCTCAAGTTTCACGGAGCTAGCACAAACCGTGTTTGATTTAGAGTTTCAAACACATCTATCTATATAGCAGAAAACAGAGTGAAACCTAAAATTTCAAAGTGTTACTGGAAACCAACGCTTGAACCTAGAAGAGTGAAAATTGGGCAGCCAAGTGGGCTTAGTGAACTGATCATTACCACCAAGTATCATCAAGATTTGGTGAAAAAATATTTGCTGTGATTTCAGCAAACGAGTAGTTTTTTGGAAGCTTGGCAACCCCTTTCAAACGAAAGTGTTCTTCGCCAGTCTCTGCATGGGGTACTTCAAGAGGAAACAAACCATAGAGATAGAACTTAGAACTACTTCATTTTGTCAAGT
Source organism: Callospermophilus lateralis (assembly GCF_048772815.1). NCBI lineage: Eukaryota > Metazoa > Chordata > Mammalia > Rodentia > Sciuridae > Callospermophilus > Callospermophilus lateralis. The sequence goes on from NW_027514899.1 coordinate 13,877, forward strand.
TTCACGGAGCTAGCACAAACCGTGTTTGATTTAGAGTTTCAAAGACATCTATCTATATAGCAGAAAACAGAGTGAAACCTAAAAATTCAAACTGTTACTGGAAACGAACGCTTGATCCTAGAAGAGTGAAAGTTGGGCAGCCAAGTGGGATTAGTGAACTGATCATTACCACCAAGTATCATCAAGATTTGGTGAAAAAATGTTTGCTGAGATTTCAGCAAACTAGTAGTTTTTTGGAAGCTTGGCAACCCCTTTCAAACGAAAGTGTTCTTCGCCAGTCTCTGCATGGGGTACTTCAAGAGGAAACAAACCATAGAGATAGAACTTAGAACTACTTCATTTTGTCAAGTTTCAAGGAGCTAGCACAAACCGTGTTTGATTTAGAGATTCATACACATCTATCTATATAACAGAAAACAGAGTGAAACCTAAAAATTCAAAGTGTTACTGAAAACGAACGCTTGAACCTAGAAGAGTGAAAGTTGGGCAGCCAAGTGGGATTAGTGAACTGATCATTACCACCAAGTATCATCAAGATTTGGTGAAAAAATGTTTGCTGAGATTTCAGCAAACTAGAAGCTTTTTGGAAGCTTGGCAACCCCTTTCAAACGAACGTGTTCTTCGCCAGTCTCTGCATGGGGTACTTCAAGAGGAAACAAACCATAGAGATAGAACTTAGAACTACTTCATTTTGTCAAGTTTCACGGAGCTAGCACAAACCGTGTTTGATTTAGAGTTTCAAACACATCTATCTATATAGCAGAAAACAGAGTGAAACCTAAAAATTCAAACTGTTACTGGAAACGAACGCTTGAACCTAGAAGAGTGAAAGTTGGGCAGCCAAGTGGGCTTAGTGAACTGATCATTACCACCAAGTATCATCAAGTTTTGGTGAAAAAATGTTTGCTGAGATTTCAGCAAACTAGTAGTTTTTTGGAAGCTTGGCAACCCCTTTCAAATGAAAGTGTTTTTCGCCAGTCTCTGCATGGGGTACTTCAAGAGGAAACAAACCATAGAGATAGAACTTAGAACTACTTCATTTGGTCAAGTTTCAAGGAGCTAGCACAAACCGTGTTTGATTTAGAATTCCAAACACAGCTATCTATGTAGGAGAAAACAGAGTGAAACCTAAAAATTCAAACTGTTACTGGAAACGAATGCTTCAACCTAGAAGAATAAAAATTGGGCAGCCAAGTGGGATTAGTGAACTGATCATTACCACCAAGTATCATCAAGATTTGGTGAAAAAATGTTTGCTGAGATTTCAGCAAACTAGTAGTTTTTTGGAAGCTTGGCAACCCCTTTCAAACGAAAGTGTTTTTCGCCAGTGTCTGCATGGGGTACTTCAAGAGGAAACAAACCATAGAGATACAACTTACAACTACTGAATTTTGTCAAGTTTCAAGGAGCTAGCACAAACCGTGTTTGATTTAGAGTTTCAAAGACATCTATCTATATAGCAGAAAACAGAGTGAAACCTAAAATTTCAAAGTGTTACTGGAAACGAACGCTTGAACCTAGAAGAGTAAAAATTGGGCAGCCAAGTGGGCTTAGTGAACTGATCATTACCACCAAGTATCATCAAGTTTTGGTGAAAAAATGTTTGCTGAGATTTCAGCAAACTAGTAGTTTTTTGGAAGCTTGGCAACCCCTTTAAAACGAAAGTGTGTTTCGCCAGTCTCTGCATGGGGTACTTCAAGAGGAAACAAACCATAGAGATAGAACTTAGAACTACTTCATTTGCTCAAGTTTCAAGGAGCTAGCACAAACCGTGTTTGATTTAGAGTTTCAAACACATCTATCTATATAGCAGAAAACAGAGTGAAACCTAAAAATTCAAAGTGTTACTGGAAACGAACGATTGAACCTAGAAGAGTGAAAATTGGGCAGCCAAGTGGGCTTAGTGAACTGATCATTACCACCAAGTATCATCAAGATTTGGTGAAAAAATGTTTGCTGAGATTTCAGCAAACGAGTAGTTTTTTGGAAGCTTGGCAACCCCTTTCAAACGAAAGTGTTCTTCGCCAGTCTCTGCATGGGGTACTTCAAGAGGAAACAAACCATAGAGATAGAACTTAGAACTACTTCATTTTGTCAAGTTTCACGGAGCTAGCACAAACCGTGTTTGATTTAGAGTTTCTAACACATCTATCTATATAACAGAAAACAGAGTGAAACCTAAAAATTCAAACTGTTACTGGAAACGAACGCTTGAACCTAGAAGAGTGAAAGTTGGGCAGCCAAGAGGGAATAGTGAACTGATCATTACCACCAAGTATCATCAAGATTTGGTGACAAAATGTTTGCTGAGATTTCAGCAAACTAGTAGTTTTTTGGAAGCTTGGCAACCCCTTTCAAACGAAAGTGTTTTTCGCCAGTCTCTTCATGGGGTACTTCAAGAGGAAACAAACCATAGAGATAGAACTTGGAACTACTTCATTTTGTCAAGTTTCACGGAGCTAGCACAAACCGTGTTTGATTTAGAGTTTCGAGACATCTATCTATATAGCAGAAAACAGAGTGAAACCTAAAAATTCAAACTGTAACTGGAAACGAACGCTTGAACCTAGAAGAGTGAAAGTTGGGCAGCCAAGTGGGCTTAGTGAACTGATCATTACCACCAAGTATCATCAAGATTTGGTGAAAAAATGTTTGCTGAGATTTCAGCAAACGAGTAGTTTTTTGGAAGCTTGGCAACCCCTTTCAAACGAAAGTGTTCTTCGCCAGTCTCTGCATGGGGTACTTCAAGAGGAAACAAACCATAGAGATACAACTTACAACTACTTCATTTTGTCAAGTTTCAAGGAGCTAGCACAAACCGTGTTTGATTTAGAGTTTCAAAGACATCTATCTATATAGCAGAAAACAGAGTGAAACCTAAAATTTCAAAGTGTTACTGGAAACGAACGCTTGAACCTAGAAGAGTAAAAATTGGGCAGCCAAGTGGGCTTAGTGAACTGATCATTACCACCAAGTATCATCAAGTTTTGGTGAAAAAATGTTTGCTGAGATTTCAGCAAACTAGTAGTTTTTTGGAAGCTTGGCAACCCCTTTAAAACGAAAGTGTGTTTCGCCAGTCTCTGCATGGGGTACTTCAAGAGGAAACAAACCATAGAGATAGAACTTAGAACTACTTCATTTGCTCAAGTTTCAAGGAGCTAGCACAAACCGTGTTTGATTTAGAGTTTCAAACACATCTATCTATATAGCAGAAAACAGAGTGAAACCTAAAAATTCAAAGTGTTACTGGAAACGAACGATTGAACCTAGAAGAGTGAAAATTGGGCAGCCAAGTGGGCTTAGTGAACTGATCATTACCACCAAGTATCATCAAGATTTGGTGAAAAAATGTTTGCTGAGATTTCAGCAAACGAGTAGTTTTTTGGAAGCTTGGCAACCCCTTTCAAACGAAAGTGTTCTTCGCCAGTCTCTGCATGGGGTACTTCAAAAGGAAACAAACCATAGAGATAGAACTTAGAACTACTTCATTTTGTCAAGTTTCACGGAGCTAGCACAAACCGTGTTTGATTTAGAGTTTCTAACACATCTATCTATATAACAGAAAACAGAGTGAAACCTAAAAATTCAAACTGTTACTGGAAACGAACGCTTGAACCTAGAAGAGTGAAAGTTGGGCAGCCAAGTGGGAATAGTGAACTGATCATTACCACCAAGTATCATCAAGATTTGGTGACAAAATGTTTGCTGAGATTTCAGCAAACTAGTAGATTTTTGGAAGCTTGGCAACCCCTTTCAAACGAAAGTGTTTTTCGCCAGTCTCTTCATGGGGTACTTCAAGAGGAAACAAACCATAGAGATAGAACTTGGAACTACTTCATTTTGTCAAGTTTCACGGAGCTAGCACAAACCGTGTTTGATTTAGAGTTTCGAGACATCTATCTATATAGCAGAAAACAGAGTGAAACCTAAAAATTCAAACTGTAACTGGAAACGAACGCTTGAACCTAGAAGAGTGAAAGTTGGGCAGCCAAGTGGGCTTAGTGAACTGATCATTACCACCAAGTATCATCAAGATTTGGTGAAAAAATGTTTGCTGAGATTTCAGCAAACGAGTAGTTTTTTGGAAGCTTGGCAACCCCTTTCAAACGAAAGTGTTCTTCGCCAGTCTCTGCATGGGGTACTTCAAGAGGAAACAAACCATAGAGATACAACTTACAACTACTTCATTTTGTCAAGTTTCAAGGAGCTAGCACAAACCGTGTTTGATTTAGAGTTTCAAAGACATCTATCTATATAGCAGAAAACAGAGTGAAACCTAAAATTTCAAAGTGTTACTGGAAACGAACGCTTGAACCTAGAAGAGTAAAAATTGGGCAGCCAAGTGGGCTTAGTGAACTGATCATTACCACCAAGTATCATCAAGTTTTGGTGAAAAAATGTTTGCTGAGATTTCAGCAAACTAGTAGTTTTTTGGAAGCTTGGCAACCCCTTTAAAACGAAAGTGTGTTTCGCCAGTCTCTGCATGGGGTACTTCAAGAGGAAACAAACCATAGAGATAGAACTTAGAACTACTTCATTTGCTCAAGTTTCAAGGAGCTAGCACAAACCGTGTTTGATTTAGAGTTTCAAACACATCTATCTATATAGCAGAAAACAGAGTGAAACCTAAAAATTCAAAGTGTTACTGGAAACGAACGATTGAACCTAGAAGAGTGAAAATTGGGCAGCCAAGTGGGCTTAGTGAACTGATCATTACCACCAAGTATCATCAAGATTTGGTGAAAAAATGTTTGCTGAGATTTCAGCAAACGAGTAGTTTTTTGGAAGCTTGGCAACCCCTTTCAAACGAAAGTGTTCTTCGCCAGTCTCTGCATGGGGTACTTCAAGAGGAAACAAACCATAGAGATAGAACTTAGAACTACTTCATTTTGTCAAGTTTCACGGAGCTAGCACAAACCGTGTTTGATTTAGAGTTTCTAACACATCTATCTATATAACAGAAAACAGAGTGAAACCTAAAAATTCAAACTGTTACTGGAAACGAACGCTTGAACCTAGAAGAGTGAAAGTTGGGCAGCCAAGTGGGAATAGTGAACTGATCATTACCACCAAGTATCATCAAGATTTGGTGACAAAATGTTTGCTGAGATTTCAGCAAACTAGTATTTTTTTGGAAGCTTGGCAACCCCTTTCAAACGAAAGTGTTTTTCGCCAGTCTCTTCATGGGGTACTTCAAGAGGAAACAAACCATAGAGATAGAACTTGGAACTACTTCATTTTGTCAAGTTTCACGGAGCTAGCACAAACCGTGTTTGATTTAGAGTTTCGAGACATCTATCTATATAGCAGAAAACAGAGTGAAACCTAAAAATTCAAACTGTAACTGGAAACGAACGCTTGAACCTAGAAGAGTGAAAGTTGGGCAGCCAAGTGGGCTTAGTGAACTGATCATTACCACCAAGTATCATCAAGATTTGGTGAAAAAATGTTTGCTGAGATTTCAGCAAACGAGTAGTTTTTTGGAAGCTTGGCAACCCCTTTCAAACGAAAGTGTTCTTCGCCAGTCTCTGCATGGGGTACTTCAAGAGGAAACAAACCGTAGAGATAGAACTTAGAACTACTTCATTTTGTCAAGTTTCAAGGAGCTAGCACAAACCGTGTTTGATTTAGAATTCCAAACACAGCTATCTATGTAGGAGAAAACAGAGTGAAACCTAAAAATTCAAACTGTTACTGGAAACGAACGCTTCAACCTAGAAGAATAAAAATTGGGCAGCCAAGTGGGATTAGTGAACTGATCATTACCACCAAGTATCATCAAGATTTGGTGAAAAAATGTTTGCTGAGATTTCAGCAAACTAGTAGTTTTTTGGAAGCTTGGCAACCCCTTTCAAATGAAAGTGTTTTTCGCCAGTCTCTGCATGGGGTACTTCAAGAGGAAACAATCCATAGAAATAGAACTTACAACTACTTCATTTTATCAAGTTTCAAGGAGCTAGCACAAACCGTGTTTGATTTAGAGTTTCAAAGACATCTATCTATATAGCAGAAAACAGAGTGAAACCTAAAATTTCAAAGTGTTACTGGAAACGAACGCTTGAACCTAGAAGAGTAAAAATTGGGCAGCCAAGTGGGCTTAGGGAACTGATCATTACCACCAAGTATCATCAAGTTTTGGTGAAAAAATATTTGCTGAGATTTCAGCAAACTAGTAGTTTTTTGGAAGCTTGGCAACCCCTTTAAAACGAAAGTTTTTTTCGCCAGTCTCTGCATGGGGTACTTCAAGAGGAAACAAACCATAGAGATAGAACTTAGAACTACTTCATTTGCTCAAGTTTCAAGGAGCTAGCACAAACCGTGTTTGATTTAGAGTTTCAAAAACATCTATCTATATAGCAGAAAACAGAGTGAAACCTAAAAATTCAAAGTGTTACTGGAAACGAACGATTGAACCTAGAAGAGTGAAAATTGGGCAGCCAAGTGGGCTTAGTGAACTGATCATTACCACCAAGTATCATCAAGATTTGGTGAAAAAATGTTTGCTGAGATTTCAGCAAACGAGTAGTTTTTTGGAAGCTTGGCAACCCCTTTCAAACGAAAGTGTTCTTCGCCAGTCTCTGCATGGGGTACTTCAAGAGGAAACAAACCATAGAGATAGAACTTAGAACTACTTCATTTTGTCAAGTTTCACGGAGCTAGCACAAACCGTGTTTGATTTAGAGTTTCAAACACATCTATCTATATAACAGAAAACAGAGTGAAACCTAAAAATTCAAACTGTTACTGGAAACGAACGCTTGAACCTAGAAGAGTGAAAGTTGGGCAGCCAAGTGGGATTAGTGAACTGATCATTACCACCAAGTATCATCAAGATTTGGTGAAAAAATATTTGCTGAGATTTCAGCAAACTAGTAGTTTTTTGGAAGCTTGGCAACCCCTTTCAAACGAAAGTCTTTTTCGCCAGTCTCTGCATGGGGTACTTCAAGAGGAAACAAACCATAGAGATAGAACTTAGAACTACTTCATTTTGTCAAGTTTCAAGGAGCTAGCACAAACCGTGTTTGATTTAGAGTTTCAAACACATCTATCTATATAGCAGAAAACAGAGTGAAACCTAAAAATTCAAAGTGTTACTGGAAACGAAGGCTTGAACCTAGAAGAGTGAAAATTGGGCAGCCAAGTGGGCTTAGTGAACTGATCATTACCACCAAGTATCATCAAGATTTGGTGAAAAAATGTTTGCTGAGATTTCAGCAAACGAGAAGTTTTTTGGAAGCTTGGCAACCCCTTTCAAACGAAAGTGTTCTTCGCCAGTCTCTGCATGGGGTACTTCAAGAGGAAACAAACCATAGAGATAGAACTTAGAACTACTTCATTTTGTCAAGTTTCACGGAGCTAGCACAAACCGTGTTTGATTTAGAGTTTCAAAGACATCTATCTATATAGAAGAAAACAGAGTGAAACCTAAAAATTCAAACTGTTACTTGAAACGAACGCTTGAACCTAGAAGAGTGAAAGTTGGGCAGCCAAGTGGGATTAGTGAACTGATCATTACCACCAAGTATCATCAAGATTTGGTGAAAAAATATTTGCTGAGATTTCAGCAAACTAGTAGTTTTTTGGAAGCTTGGCAACCCCTTTCAAACGAAAGTCTTTTCCCCAGTCTCTGCATGGGGTACTTCAAGAGGAAAAAAACCATAGAGATAGAACTTAGAACTACTTCATTTTGTCAAGTTTCAAGGAGCTAGCACAAACCGTGTTTGATTTAGAGTTTCAAACACATCTATCTATATAACAGAAAACAGAGTGAAACCTAAAAATTCAAATTGTTACTGGAAACGAAGGCTTGAACCTAGAAGAGTGAAAGTTGGGCAGCCAAGTGGGATTAGTGAACTGATCATTACCACCAAGTATCTTCAAGATTTGGTGAAAAAATGTTTGCTGAGATTTCAGCAAACTAGTAGTTTTTTGGAAGCTTGGCAACCCCTTTCAAATGAAAGTGTTTTTCGCCAGTTCTGCATGGGGAACTTCAAGAGGAAACAAACCATAGAGATAGAACTTAGAACTACTTCATTTGGTCAAGTTTCAAGGAGCTATCACAAACCGTGTTTGATTTAGAATTCCAAACACAGCTATCTAAGTAGGAGAAAACAGAGTGAAACCTAAACCTTCAAACTGTTACTGGAAACGAATGCTTCAACCTAGAATAATAAAAATTGGGCAGCCAAGTGGGATTAGTGAACTGATCATTACCACCAAGTATCATCAAGATTTGGTGAAAAAATGTTTGCTGAGATTTCAGCAAACGAGAAGTTTTTTGGAAGCTTGGCAACCCCTTTCAAACGAAAGTGTTCTTCGCCAGTCTCTGCATGGGGTACTTCAAGAGGAAACAAACCATAGAGATAGAACTTAGAACTACTTCATTTTGTCAAGTTTCACGGAGCTAGCACAAACCGTGTTTGATTTAGAGTTTCAAAGACATCTATCTATATAGCAGAAAACAGAGTGATACCTAAAAATTCAAACTGTTACTTGAAACGAACGCTTGAACCTAGAAGAGTGAAAGTTGGGCAGCCAAGTGGGATTAGTGAACTGATCATTACCACCAAGTATCATCAAGATTTGGTGAAAAAATGTTTGCTGAGATTTCAGCAAACTAGTAGTTTTTTGGAAGCTTGGCAACTCCTTTCAAACGAAAGTGTTTTTCGAAAGTCTCTGCATGGGGTACTTCAAAAGGAAAAAAACCATAGAGATAGAACTTAGAACTACTTCATTTTGTCAAGTTTCGAGGAGCTAGCACAAACCGTGTTTGATTTAGAGTTTCAAACACATCTATCTATATAACAGAAAACAGAGTGAAACCTAAAATTTCAAACTGTTACTGGAAACGAACGCTTGAACCTAGAAGAGTGAAAGTTGGGCAGCCAAGTGGGATTAGTGAACTGATCATTACCACCAAGTATCTTCAAGATTTGGTGAAAAAATGTTTGCTGAGATTTCAGCAAACTAGTAGTTTTTTGGAAGCTTGGCAACCCCATTCAAATGAAAGTGTTTTTCGCCAGTCTTTGCATGGGGTACTTCAAGAGGAAACAAACCATAGAGATAGAACTTAGAACTACTTCATTTGCTCAAGTTTCAAGGAGCTAGCACAAACCGTGTTTGATTTAGAGTTTCAAACACATCTATCTATATAGCAGAAAACAGAGTGAAACCTAAAAATTCAAAGTGTTACTGGAAACGAACGCTTGAAACTAGAAGAGTGAAAATTGGGCAGCCAAGTGGGCTTAGTGAACTGATCATTACCACCAAGTATCATCAAGATTTCGTGAAAAAATGTTTGCTGAGATTTCAGCAAACGAGTAGTTTTTTGGAAGCATGGCAACCCCTTTCAAACGAAAGTGTTCTTCGCCAGTCTCTGCATGGGGTACTTCAAGAGGAAACAAACCATAGAGATAGAACTTAGAACTACTTCATTTTGTCAAGTTTCACGGAGCTAGCACAAACCGTGTTTGATTTAGAGTTTCAAACACATCTATCTATATAGCAGAAAACAGAGTGAAACCTAAAAATTCAAACTGTTACTGGAAACGAACGCTTGAACCTAGAAGAGTGAAAGTTGGGCAGCCAAGTGGGCTTAGTGAACTGATCATTACCACCAAGTATCATCAAGATTTGGTGAAAAAATGTTTGCTGAGATTTCAGCAAACTAGTAGTCTTTTGGAAGCTTGGCAACCCCTTTCAAATGAAAGTGTTTTTCGCCAGTTCTGCATGGGGTACTTCAAGAGGAAACAAACCATAGAGATAGAACTTAGAACTACTTCATTTGGTCAAGTTTCAAGGAGCTATCACAAACCGTGTTTGATTTAGAATTCCAAACACAGCTATCTAAGTAGGAGAAAACAGAGTGAAACCTAAACCTTCAAACTGTTACTGGAAACGAATGCTTCAACCTAGAATAATAAAAATTGGGCAGCCAAGTGGGATTAGTGAACTGATCATTACCACCAAGTATCATCAAGATTTGGTGAAAAAATGTTTGCTGAGATTTCAGCAAACGAGAAGTTTTTTGGAAGCTTGGCAACCCCTTTCAAACGAAAGTGTTCTTCGCCAGTCTCTGCATGGGGTACTTCAAGAGGAAACAAACCATAGAGATAGAACTTAGAACTACTTCATTTTGTCAAGTTTCACGGAGCTTGCACAAACCGTGTTTGATTTAGAGTTTCAAAGACATCTATCTATATAGCAGAAAACAGAGTGATACCTAAAAATTCAAACTGTTACTTGAAACGAACGCTTGAACCTAGAAGAGTGAAAGTTGGGCAGCCAAGTGGGATTAGTGAACTGATCATTACCACCAAGTATCATCAAGATTTGGTGAAAAAATGTTTGCTGAGATTTCAGCAAACTAGTAGTTTTTTGGAAGCTTGGCAACCCCTTTCAAACGAAAGTGTTTTTCGAAAGTCTCTGCATGGGGTACTTCAAAAGGAAAAAAACCATAGAGATAGAACTTAGAACTACTTCATTTTGTCAAGTTTCAAGGAGCTAGCACAAACCGTGTTTGATTTAGAGTTTCAAACACATCTATCTATATAACAGAAAACAGAGTGAAACCTAAAATTTCAAACTGTTACTGGAAACGAACGCTTGAACCTAGAAGAGTGAAAGTTGGGCAGCCAAGTGGGATTAGTGAACTGATCATTACCACCAAGTATCTTCAAGATTTGGTGAAAAAATGTTTGCTGAGATTTCAGCAAACTAGTAGTTTTTTGGAAGCTTGGCAACCCCATTCAAATGAAAGTGTTTTTCGCCAGTCTTTGCATGGGGTACTTCAAGAGGAAACAAACCATAGAGATAGAACTTAGAACTACTTCATTTGCTCAAGTTTCAAGGAGCTAGCACAAACCGTGTTTGATTTAGAGTTTCAAACACATCTATCTATATAGCAGAAAACAGAGTGAAACCTAAAAATTCAAAGTGTTACTGGAAACGAACGCTTGAAACTAGAAGAGTGAAAGTTGGGCAGCCAAGTGGGAATAGTGAACTGATCATTACCACCAAGTATCATCAAGATTTGGTGAAAAAATGTTTGCTGAGATTTCAGCAAACTAGTAGTTTTTTGGAAGCATGGCAACCCCTTTCAAACGAAAGTGTTCTTCGCCAGTCTCTGCATGGGGTACTTCAAGAGGAAACAAACCATAGAGATAGAACTTAGAACTACTTCATTTTGTCAAGTTTCACGGAGCTAGCACAAACCGTGTTTGATTTAGAGTTTCAAACACATCTATCTGTATAGCAGAAAACAGAGTGAAACCTAAAAATTCAAACTCTTACTGGAAACGAACGCTTGAACCTAGAAGAGTGAAAGTTGGGCAGCCAAGTGGGCTTAGTGAACTGATCATTACCACCAAGTATCATCAAGATTTGGTGAAAAAATGTTTGCTGAGATTTCAGCAAACTAGTAGTTTTTTGGAAGCTTGGCAACCCCTTTCAAATGAAAGTGTTTTTCGCCAGTCTCTGCATGGGGTACTTCAAGAGGAAACAAACCATAGAGATAGAACTTAGAACTACTTCATTTGCTCAAGTTTCAAGGAGCTAGCACAAACCGTGTTTGATTTAGAGTTTCAAACACATCTATCTATATAACAGAAAACAGAGTGAAACCTAAAAATTCAAACTGTTACTGGAAACGAACGCTTGAACCTAGAAGAGTGAAAGTTGGGCAGCCAAGTGGGATTAGTGAACTGATCATTACCACCAAGTATCATCAAGATTTGGTGAAAAAATGTTTGCTGAGATTTCAGCAAACTAGTAGTTTTTTGGAAGCTTGGCAACCCCTTTCAAACGAAAGTGTTTTTCGCCAGTCTCTGCATGGGGTACTTCAAGAGGAAACAAACCATAGAGATACAACTTACAACTACTTCATTTTGTCAAGTTTCAAGGAGCTAGCACAAACCGTGTTTGATTTAGAGTTTCAAAGACATCTATCTATATAGCAGAAAACAGAGTGAAACCTAAAATTTCAAAGTGTTACTGGAAACGAACGCTTGAACCTAGAAGAGTGAAAATTGGGCAGCCAAGTGGGATTAGTGAACTGATCATTACCACCAAGTATCATCAAGATTTGGTGAAAAAATGTTTGCTGAGATTTCAGCAAACTAGTAGTTTTTTGGAAGCTTGGCAACCCCTTTCAAACGAAAGTGTTCTTCGCCAGTCTCTGCATGGGGTACTTCAGAAGGAAACAAACCATAGAGATAGAACTTAGAACTACTTCATTTTGTCAGGTTTCACGGAGCTAGCACAAACCGTGTTTGAGTTAGAGTTTCAAACACATCTATCTATATAGCAGAAAACAGAGTGAAACCTAAAATTTCAAAGTGTTACTGGAAACGAACGCTTGAACCTAGAAGAGTGAAAATTGGGCAGCCAAGTGGGCTTAGTGAACTGATCATTACCACCAGGTATCATCAAGATTTGGTGAAAAAATGTTTGCTGAGATTTCAGCAAACGAGTAGTTTTTTGGAAGCTTGGCAACCCCTTTCAAACGAAAGTGTTTTTCGCCAGTCTCTGCATGGGGTACTTCAAGAGGAAACAAATAGAGATAGAACATAGAACTACTTCATTTTGTCAAGTTTCACGGAGCTAGCACAAACCGTGTTTGATTTAGAGTTTCAAAGACATCTATATATATAGCAGAAAACAGAGTGAAACCTAAAAATTCAAACTGTTACTGGAAACGAACGCTTGAACCTAGAAGAGTAAAAATTGGGCAGCCAAGTGGGCTTAGTGAACTGATCATTACCACCAAGTATCATCAAGTTTTGGTGAAAAAATGTTTGCTGAGATTTCAGCAAACTAGTAGTTTTTTGGAAGCTTGGCAACCCCTTTAAAACGAAAGTGTGTTTCGCCAGTCTCTGCATGGGGTACTTCAAGAGGAAACAAACCATAGAGGTAGAACTTAGAACTACTTCATTTTGTCAAGTTTCACGGAGCTAGCACAAACCGTGTTTGATTTAGAGTTTCAAACACATCTATCTATATAGCAGGAAACAGAGTGAAACCTAAAATTTCAAAGTGTTACTGGAAACGAACGCTTGAACCTAGAAGAGTGAAAATTGGGCAGCCAATTGGGCTTAGTGAACTGATCATTACCACCAAGTATCATCAAGATTTGGTGAAAAAATGTTTGCTGAGATTTCAGCAAACGAGTAGTTTTTTGGAAGCTTGGCAACCCCTTTCAAACGAAAGTGTTCTTCGCCAGTCTCTGCATGGGGTACTTCAAGAGGAAACAAACCATAGAGATAGAACTTAGAACTACTTCATTTTGTCAAGTTTCACGGAGCTAGCACAAACCGTGTTTGATTTAGAGTTTCAAACACATCTATCTATATAGCAGAAAACAGAGTGAAACCTAAAAATTCAAACTGTTACTAGAAACGAACGCTTGAACCTAGAAGAGTGAAAGTTGGGCAGCCAAGTGGGCTTAGTGAACTGATCATTACCACCAAGTATCATCAAGATTTGGTGAAAAAATGTTTGCTGAGATTTCAGCAAACTAGTAGTTTTTTGGAAGCTTGGCAACCCCTTTCAAATGAAAGTGTTTTTCGCCAGTCTCTGCATGGGGTACTTCAAGAGGAAACAAACCATAGAGATAGAACTTAGAACTACTTAATTTGCTCAAGTTTCAAGGAGCTAGCACAAACCGTGTTTGATTTAGAGTTTCAAACACATCTATCTATATAGCAGAAAACAGAGTGAAACCTAAAAATTCAAAGTGTTACTGGAAACGAACGCTTGAACCTAGAAGAGTGAAGATTGGGCAGCCAAGTGGGTTTAGTGAACTGATCATTACCACCAAGTATCATCAAGATTTGGTGAAAAAATGTTTGCTGAGATTTCAGCAAACGAGTAGTTTTTTGGAAGCTTGGCAACCCCTTTCAAACGAAAGTGTTCTTCACCAGTCTCTGCATGGGGTACTTCAAGAGGAAACAAACCATAGAGATAGAACTTAGAACTACTTCATTTTGTCAAGATTCACGGAGCTAGCACAAACCGTGTTTGATTTAGAGTTTCAAACACATCTATCTATATAACAGAAAACAGAGTGAAACCTAAAAATTCAAACTGTTACTGGAAACGAACGCTTGAACCTAAAAGAGTGAAAGTTGGGCAGCCAAGTGGGATTAGTGAACTGATCATTACCACTAAGTATCATCAAGATTTGGTGAAAAAATGTTTGCTGAGATTTCAGCAAACTAGTAGTTTTTTGGAAGCTTTACAACCCCTTTCAAACGAACGTGTTCTTCGCCAGTCTCTGCATGGGGTACTTCACGAGGAAACAAACCATAGAGATAGAACTTAGAACTACTTCATTTTGTCAAGTTTCAAGGAGCTAGCACAAACCGTGTTTGATTTAGAATTCCAAACACAGCTATCTATGTAGGAGAAAACAGAGTGAAACCTAAAAATTCAAACTGTTACTGGAAACGAATGCTTCAACCTAGAAGAATAAAAATTGGGCAGCCAAGTGGGATTAGTGAACTGATCATTACCACCAAGTATCATCAAGATTTGGTGAAAAAATGTTTGCTGAGATTTCAGCAAACTAGTAGTTTTTTGGAAGCTTGGCAACCCCTTTCAAACGAAAGTGTTTTTCGCCACTCTCTGCATGGGTACTTCAAGAGGAAACAAACCATAGAGATAGAACTTACAACTACTTCATTTTGTCAAGTTTCAAGGAGCTAGCACAAACCGTGTTTGATTTAGAGTTTCAAAGACATCTAACTATATAGCAGAAAACAGAGTGAAACCTAAAATTTCAAAGTGTTACTGGAAACGAACGCTTGAACCTAGAAGAGTAAAAATTGGGCAGCCAAGTGGGCTTAGTGAACTGATCATTACCACCAAGTTTCATCAATTTTTGGTGAAAAAATGTTTGCTGAGATTTCAGCAAACTAGTAGTTTTTTGGAAGCTTGGCAACCCCTTTAAAACGAAAGTGTTTTTCGCCAGTCTCTGCATGGGGTACTTCAAGAGGAAACAAACCATAGAGATAGAACTTAGAACTACTTCATTTGCTCAATTTTCAAGGAGCTAGCACAAACCGTGTTTGATTTAGAGTTTCAAACACATCTATCTATATAGCAGAAAACAGAGTGAAACCTAAAAATTCAAACTGTTACTGGAAACGAATGCTTGAACCTAGAAGAGTGAAAATTGGGCAGCCAAGTGGGATTAGTGAACTGATCATTACCACTAAGTATCATCAAGATTTGGTGAAAAAATGTTTGCTGAGATTTCAGCAAACTAGTAGTTTTTTGGAAGCTTGGCAACCCCTTTCAAACGAAAGTGTTCTTCGCCAGTCTCTGCATGGGGTACTTCAGAAGGAAACAAACCATAGATATAGAACTTAGAACTACTTCATTTTGTCAAGTTTCACGGAGCTAGCACAAACCGTGTTTGATTTAGAGTTTCAAACACATCTATCTATATAACAGAAAACAGAGTGAAACCTAAAAATTCAAACTGTTACTGGAAACGAACGCTTGAACCTAGAAGAGTGAAAGTTGGGCAGCCAAGTGAGATTAGTGAACTGATCATTACCACCAAGTATCATCAAGATTTGGTGAAAAAATGTTTGCTGAGATTTCAGCAAACTAGTAGTTTTTTGGAAGCTTGGCAACCCCTTTCAAACGAAAGTGTTTTTTGCCCGTCTCCTCATGGGGTACTTCAAGAGGAAACAAACCATAGAGATAGAACTTAGAACTACTTCATTTTGTCAAGTTTCACGGAGCTAGCACAAACCGTGTTTGATTTAGAGTTTCAAACACATCTATCTATATAACAGAAAACAGAGTGAAACCTTAAAATTCAAAGTGTTACTGGAAACGAACGCTTGAACCTAGAAGAGTGAAAATTGGGCAGCCAAGTGGGCTTAGTGAACTGATCATTACCACCAAGTATCATCAAGATTTGGTGAAAAAATGTTTGCTGAGATTTCAGCAAACGAGAAGTTTTTTGGAAGCTTGGCAACCCCTTTCAAACGAAAGTGTTCTTCGCCAGTCTCTGAATGGGGTACTTCAAGAGGAAACAAACCATAGAGATAGAACTTAGAACTACTTCATTTTGTCAAGTTTCACGGAGCTAGCACAAACCGTGTTTGATTTAGAGTTTCAAAGACATCTATCTATATAGCAGAAAACAGAGTGAAACCTAAAAATTCAAACTGTTACTGGAAACGAACGCTTGATCCTAGAAGAGTGAAAGTTGGGCGGCCAAGTGGGCTTAGTGAACTGATCATTACCACCAAGTATCATCAAGATTTGGTGAAAAAATGTTTGCTGAAATTTCAGCAAACTAGTAGTTTTTTGGAAGCTTGGCAACCCCTTTCAAACGAACGTGTTCTTCGCCAGTCTCTGCATGGGGTACTTCACGAGGAAACAAACCATAGAGATAGAACTTAGAACTACTTCATTTTGTCAAGTTTCAAGGAGCTAGCACAAACCGTGTTTGATTTAGAATTCCAAACACAGCTATCTATGTAGGAGAAAACAGAGTGAAACCTAAAAATTCAAACTGTTACTGGAAACGAATGCTTCAACCTAGAAGAATAAAAATTGGGCAGCCAAGTGGGATTAGTGAACTGATCATTACCACCAAGTATCATCAAGATTTGGTGAAAAAATGTTTGCTGAGATTTCAGCAAACTAGTAGTTTTTTGGAAGCTTGGCAACCCCTTTCAAACGAAAGTGTTTTTCGCCAGTCTCTGCATGGGGTACTTCAAGAGGAAACAAACCATAGAGATAGAACTTACAACTACTTCATTTTATCAAGTTTCAAGGAGCTAGCACAAACCGTGTTTGATTTAGAGTTTCAAAGACATCTATCTATATAGCAGAAAACAGAGTGAAACCTAAAATTTCAAAGTGTTACTGGAAACGAACGCTTGAACCTAGAAGAGTAAAAATTGGGAAGCCAAGTGGGCTTAGTGAACTGATCATTACCACCAAGTTTCATCAATTTTTGGTGAAAAAATGTTTGCTGAGATTTCAGCAAACTAGTAGTTTTTTGGAAGCTTGGCAACCCCTTTAAAACGAAAGTGTTTTTCGCCAGTCTCTGCATGGGGTACTTCAAGAGGAAACAAACCATAGAGATAGAACATAGAACTACTTCATTTGCTCAATTTTCAAGGAGCTAGCACAAACCGTGTTTGATTTAGAGTTTCAAACACATCTATCTATATAGCAGAAAACAGAGTGAAACCTAAAAATTCAAAGTGTTACTGGAAACGAATGCTTGAACCTAGAAGAGTGAAAATTGGGCAGCCAAGTGGGATTAGTGAACTGATCATTACCACCAAGTATCATCAAGATTTCGTGAAAAAATGTTTGCTGAGATTTCAGCAAACGAGTAGTTTTTTGGAAGCTTGGCAACCCCTTTCAAAAGAAAGTGTTCTTCGCCAGTCTCTGCATGGGGTACTTCAAGAGGAAACAAACCATAGAGATAGAACTTAGAACTACTTCATTTTGTCAAGTTTCACGGAGCTAGCACAAACCGTGTTTGATTTAGAGTTTCAAACACATCTATCTATATAGCAGAAAACAGAGTGAAACCTAAAAATTCAAACTGTTACTGGAAACGAACGCTTGAACCTAGAAGAGTGAAAGTTGGGCAGCCAAGTGGGATTAGTGAACTGATCATTTCCACCAAGTATCATCAAGATTTGGTGAAAAAATGTTTGCTGAGATTTCAGCAAACTAGTAGTTTTTTGGAAGCTTGGCAACCCCTTTCAAACGAAAGTGTTTTTCGCCAGTCTCTGCATTGGGTACTTCAAGAGGAAACAAACCATAGAGATAGAACTTAGAACTACTTCATTTGCTCAAGTTTCAAGGAGCTAGCACAAACCGTGTTTGATTTAGAGTTTCAAACACATCTATCTATATAGCAGAAAACAGAGTGAAACCTAAAAATTCAAAGTGTTACTGGAAACGAACCCTTGAACCTAGAAGAGTGAAAATTGGGCAGCCAAGTGGGTTTAGTGAACTGTTCATTACCACCAAGTATCATCAAGATTTGGTGAAAAAATGTTTGCTGAGATTTCAGCAAACCAGTAGTTTTTTGGAAGCTTGGCAACCGCTTTCAAACGAAAGTGTTCTTCACCAGTCTCTGCATGGGGTACTTCAAGAGGAAACAAACCATAGAGATAGAACTTAGAACTACTTCATTTTGTCAAGTTTCACGGAGCTAGCACAAACCGTGTTTGATTTAGAGTTTCAAACACATCTATCTATATAACAGAAAACAGAGTGAAACCTAAAAATTCAAACTGTTACTGGAAACGAACGCTTGAACCTAAAAGAGTGAAAGTTGGGCAGCCAAGTGGGATTAGTGAACTGATCATTACCACGAAGTATCATCAAGATTTGGTGAAAAAATGTTTGTTGAGATTTCAGCAAACTAGTAGTTTTTTGGAAGCTTGGCAACCCCTTTCAAACGAAAGTGTTTTTCGCCCGTCTCCTCATGGGGTACTTCAAGAGGAAACAAACCATAGAGATAGAACTTAGAACTACTTCATTTTGTCAAGTTTCAACGAACTAGCACAAACCGTGTTTGATTTAGAGTTTCAAACACATCTATCTATATAACAGAAAACAGAGTGAAACCTTAAAATTCAAAGTGTTACTGGAAACGAACGCTTGAACCTAGAAGAGTGAAAATTGGGCAGCCAAGTGGGCTTAGTGAACTGATCATTACCACCAAGTATCATCAAGATTTGGTGAAAAAACGTTTGCTGAGATTTCAGCAAACGAGTAGTTTTTTGGAAGCTTGGCAACCCCTTTCAAACGAAAGTGTTCTTCGCCAGTCTCTGCATGGGGTACTTCAAGAGGAAACAAACCATAGAGATAGAACTTAGAACTACTTCATTTTGTCAAGTTTCACGGAGCTAGCACAAACCGTGTTTGATTTACAGTTTCAAACACATCTATCTATGTAGCAGAAAACAGAGTGAAACCTAAAATTTCAAAGTGTTACTGGAAACGAACGCTTGAACCTAGAAGAGTGAAAATTGGGCAGCCAAGTGGGCTTAGTGAACTGATCATTACCACCAAGTATCATCAAGATTTGGTGAAAAAATGTTTGCTGAGATTTCAGCAAACGAGTAGTTTTTTGGAAGCTTGGCAACCCCTTTCAAACGAAAGTGTTCTTCGCCAGTCTCTGCATGGGGTACTTCAAGAGGAAACAAACCATAGTGATAGAACTTAGAACTACTTCATTTTGTCAAGTTTCACGGAGCTAGCACAAACCGTGTTTGATTTAGAGTTTCAAAGACATCTATCTATATAGCAGAAAACAGAGTGAAACCTAAAAATTCAAACTATTACTGGAAACGAACGCTTGATCCTAGAAGAGTGAAAGTTGGGCGGCCAAGTGGGATTAGTGAACTGATCATTACCACCAAGTATCATCAAGATTTGGTGAAAAAATGTTTGCTGAGATTTCAGCAAACTTGTAGTTTTTTGGAAGCTTGGCAACCCCTTTCAAACGAAAGTTTTTTCGCCAGTCTCTGCATGGGGTACTTCAAGAGGAAACAAACCATAGAGATAGAACTTAGAACTACTTCATTTTGTCAAGTTTCAAGGAGCTAGCACAAACCGTGTTTGATTTAGAGTTTCAAACACATCTATCTATATAACAGAAAACAGAGTGAAACCTAAAAATTCAAAGTGTTACTGGAAATGAACGCTTGAACCTAGAAGAGTGAAAGTTGGGCAGCCAAGTGGGATTAGTGAACTGATCATTACCACCAAGTATCATCAAGATTTGGTGAAAAAATGTTTGCTGAGATTTCAGCAAACTAGTAGTTTTTTGGAAGCTTGGCAACCCCTTTCAAACGAACGTGTTCTTCGCCAGTCTCTGCATGGGGTACTTCACGAGGAAACAAACCATAGAGATAGAACTTAGAACTACTTCATTTTGTCAAGTTTCAAGGAGCTAGCACAAACCGTGTTTGATTTAGAATTCCAAACACAGCTATCTATGTAGGAGAAAACAGAGTGAAACCTAAAAATTCAAACTGTTACTGGAAACGAATGCTTCAACCTAGAAGAATAAAAATTGGGCAGCCAAGTGGGATTAGTGAACTGAACATTACCACCAAGTATCATCAAGATATGGTGAAAAAATGTTTGCTGAGATTTCAGCAAACTAGTAGTTTTTTGGAAGCTTGGCAACCCCTTTCAAACGAAAGTGTTTTTCGCCAGTCTCTGCATGGGGTACTTCAAGAGGAAACAAACCATAGAGATAGAACTTACAACTACTTCATTTTGTCAAGTTTCAAGGAGCTAGAACAAACCGTGTTTGATTTAGAGTTTCAAAGACATCTATCTATATAGCAGAAAACAGAGTGAAACCTAAAATTTCAAAGTGTTACTGGAAACGAACGCTTGAACCTAGAAGAGTAAAAATTGGGCAGCCAAGTGGGCTTAGTGAACTGATCATTACCACCAAGTTTCATCAATATTTGGTGAAAAAATGTTTGCTGAGATTTCAGCAAACTAGTAGTTTTTTGGAAGCATGGCAACCCCTTTAAAACGAAAGTGTTTTTCACCAGTCTCTGCATGGGGTACTTCAAGAGGAAACAAACCATAGAGATAGAACTTAGAACTACTTCATTTGCTCAATTTTCAAGGGGCTAGCACAAACCGTGTTTGATTTAGAGTTTCAAACACATCTATCTATATAGCAGAAAACAGAGTGAAACCTAAAAATTCAAAGTGTTACTGGAAACGAACGCTTGAACCTAGAAGAGTGAAAATTGGGCAGCCAAGTGGGCTTAGTGAACTGATCATTACCACCAATTATCATCAAGATTTGGTGAAAAAATGTTTGCTGAGATTTCAGCAAACCAGTAGTTTTTTGGAAGCTTGGCAACCCCTTTCCAACGAAAGTGTTCTTCGCCAGTCTCTGCATGGGGTACTTCAAGAGGAAACAAACCATAGAGATAGAACTTAGAACTACTTCATTTTGTCAAGTTTCACGGAGCTAGCACAAACCGTGTTTGATTTAGAGTTTCAAACACATCTATCTATATAACAGAAAACAGAGTGAAACCTAAAAATTCAAACTGTTACTGGAAACGAACGCTTGAACCTAGAAGAGTGAAAGTTGGGCATCCAAGTGGGATTAGTGAACTGATCATTACCACCAAGTATCATCAAGATTTGGTGAAAAAATGTTTGCTCAGATTTCAGCAAACGAGAAGTTTTTTGGAAGCTTGGAAACCCCTTTCAAACGAAAGTGTTCTTCGCCAGTCTCTGCATGGGGTACTTCAAGAGGAAACAAACCATAGAGATAGAACTGAGAACTACTTCATTTTGTCAAGTTTCACGGAGCTAGCACAAACCGTGTTTGATTTAGAGTTTCAAACACATCTATCTATATAACAGAAAACAGAGTGAAACCTTAAAATTCAAAGTGTTACTGGAAACGAACGCTTGAACCTAGAAGAGTGAAAATTGGGCAGCCAAGTGGGCTTAGTGAACTGATCATTACCACCAAGTATCATCAAGATTTGGTGAAAAAATGTTTTCTGAGATTTCAGCAAACGAGAAGTTTTTTGGAAGCTTGGCAACCCCTTTCAAACGAAAGTGTTCTTCGCCAGTCTCTGCATGGGGTACTTCAAGAGGAAACAAACCATAGAGATAGAACTTAGAACTACTTCATTTTGTCAAGTTTCACGGAGCTAGCACAAACCGTGTTTGATTTACAGTTTCAAACACATCTATCTATGTAGCAGAAAACAGAGTGAAACCTAAAATTTCAAAGTGTTACTGGAAACGAACGCTTGAACCTAGAAGAGTGAAAATTGGGCAGCCAAGTGGGCTTAGTGAACTGATCATTACCACCAAGTATCATCAAGATTTGGTGAAAAAATGTTTGCTGAGATTTCAGCAAACGAGAAGTTTTTTGGAAGCTTGGCAACCCCTTTCAAACGAAAGTGTTCTTCGCCAGTCTCTGCATGGGGTACTTCAAGAGGAAACAAACCATAGAGATAGAACTTAGAACTACTTCATTTTGTCAAGTTTCACGGAGCTAGCACAAACCGTGTTTGATTTAGAGTTTCAAAGACATCTATCTATATAGCAGAAAACAGAGTGAAACCTAAAAATTCAAACTGTTACTGGAAACGAACGCTTGATCCTAGAAGAGTGAAAGTTGGGCGGCCAAGTGGGCTTAGTGAACTGATCATTACCACCAAGTATCATCAAGATTTGGTGAAAAAATGTTTGCTGAAATTTCAGCAAACTAGTAGTTTTTTGGAAGCTTGGCAACCCCTTTCAAACGAACGTGTTCTTCGCCAGTCTCTGCATGGGGTACTTCACGAGGAAACAAACCATAGAGATAGAACTTAGAACTACTTCATTTTGTCAAGTTTCAAGGAGCTAGCACAAACCGTGTTTGATTTAGAATTCCAAACACAGCTATCTATGTAGGAGAAAACAGAGTGAAACCTAAAAATTCAAACTGTTACTGGAAACGAATGCTTCAACCTAGAAGAATAAAAATTGGGCAGCCAAGTGGGATTAGTGAACTGATCATTACCACCAAGTATCATCAAGATTTGGTGAAAAAATGTTTGCTGAGATTTCAGCAAACTAGTAGTTTTTTGGAAGCTTGGCAACCCCTTTCAAACGAAAGTGTTTTTCGCCAGTCTCTGCATGGGGTACTTCAAGAGGAAACAAACCATAGAGATATCACTTACAACTACTTCATTTTATCAAGTTTCAAGGAGCTAGCACAAACCGTGTTTGATTTAGAGTTTCAAAGACATCTATCTATATAGCAGAAAACAGAGTGAAACCTAAAATTTCAAAGTGTTACTGGAAACGAACGCTTGAACCTAGAAGAGTAAAAATTGGGAAGCCAAGTGGGCTTAGTGAACTGATCATTACCACCAAGTTTCATCAATTTTTGGTGAAAAAATGTTTGCTGAGATTTCAGCAAACTAGTAGTTTTTTGGAAGCTTGGCAACCCCTTTAAAACGAAAGTGTTTTTCGCCAGTCTCTGCATGGGGTACTTCAAGAGGAAACAAACCATAGAGATAGAACATAGAACTACTTCATTTGCTCAATTTTCAAGGAGCTAGCACAAACCGTGTTTGATTTAGAGTTTCAAACACATCTATCTATATAGCAGAAAACAGAGTGAAACCTAAAAATTCAAAGTGTTACTGGAAACGAATGCTTGAACCTAGAAGAGTGAAAATTGGGCAGCCAAGTGGGATTAGTGAACTGATCATTACCACCAAGTATCATCAAGATTTCGTGAAAAAATGTTTGCTGAGATTTCAGCAAACGAGTAGTTTTTTGGAAGCTTGGCAACCCCTTTCAAAAGAAAGTGTTCTTCGCCAGTCTCTGCATGGGGTACTTCAAGAGGAAACAAACCATAGAGATAGAACTTAGAACTACTTCATTTTGTCAAGTTTCACGGAGCTAGCACAAACCGTGTTTGATTTAGAGTTTCAAACACATCTATCTATATAGCAGAAAACAGAGTGAAACCTAAAAATTCAAACTGTTACTGGAAACGAACGCTTGAACCTAGAAGAGTGAAAGTTGGGCAGCCAAGTGGGATTAGTGAACTGATCATTTCCACCAAGTATCATCAAGATTTGGTGAAAAAATGTTTGCTGAGATTTCAGCAAACTAGTAGTTTTTTGGAAGCTTGGCAACCCCTTTCAAACGAAAGTGTTTTTCGCCAGTCTCTGCATGGGGTACTTCAAGAGGAAACAAACCATAGAGATAGAACTTAGAACTACTTCATTTGCTCAAGTTTCAAGGAGCTAGCACAAACCGTGTTTGATTTAGAGTTTCAAACACATCTATCTATATAGCAGAAAACAGAGTGAAACCTAAAAATTCAAAGTGTTACTGGAAACGAACCCTTGAACCTAGAAGAGTGAAAATTGGGCAGCCAAGTGGGTTTAGTGAACTGTTCATTACCACCAAGTATCATCAAGATTTGGTGAAAAAATGTTTGCTGAGATTTCAGCAAACCAGTAGTTTTTTGGAAGCTTGGCAACCGCTTTCAAACGAAAGTGTTCTTCACCAGTCTCTGCATGGGGTACTTCAAGAGGAAACAAACCATAGAGATAGAACTTAGAACTACTTCATTTTGTCAAGTTTCACGGAGCTAGCACAAACCGTGTTTGATTTAGAGTTTCAAACACATCTATCTATATAACAGAAAACAGAGTGAAACCTAAAAATTCAAACTGTTACTGGAAACGAACGCTTGAACCTAAAAGAGTGAAAGTTGGGCAGCCAAGTGGGATTAGTGAACTGATCATTACCACGAAGTATCATCAAGATTTGGTGAAAAAATGTTTGTTGAGATTTCAGCAAACTAGTAGTTTTTTGGAAGCTTGGCAACCCCTTTCAAACGAAAGTGTTTTTCGCCCGTCTCCTCATGGGGTACTTCAAGAGGAAACAAACCATAGAGATAGAACTTAGAACTACTTCATTTTGTCAAGTTTCAACGAACTAGCACAAACCGTGTTTGATTTAGAGTTTCAAACACATCTATCTATATAACAGAAAACAGAGTGAAACCTTAAAATTCAAAGTGTTACTGGAAACGAACGCTTGAACCTAGAAGAGTGAAAATTGGGCAGCCAAGTGGGCTTAGTGAACTGATCATTACCACCAAGTATCATCAAGATTTGGTGAAAAAACGTTTGCTGAGATTTCAGCAAACGAGTAGTTTTTTGGAAGCTTGGCAACCCCTTTCAAACGAAAGTGTTCTTCGCCAGTCTCTGCATGGGGTACTTCAAGAGGAAACAAACCATAGAGATAGAACTTAGAACTACTTCATTTTGTCAAGTTTCACGGAGCTAGCACAAACCGTGTTTGATTTACAGTTTCAAACACATCTATCTATGTAGCAGAAAACAGAGTGAAACCTAAAATTTCAAAGTGTTACTGGAAACGAACGCTTGAACCTAGAAGAGTGAAAATTGGGCAGCCAAGTGGGCTTAGTGAACTGATCATTACCACCAAGTATCATCAAGATTTGGTGAAAAAATGTTTGCTGAGATTTCAGCAAACGAGTAGTTTTTTGGAAGCTTGGCAACCCCTTTCAAACGAAAGTGTTCTTCGCCAGTCTCTGCATGGGGTACTTCAAGAGGAAACAAACCATAGTGATAGAACTTAGAACTACTTCATTTTGTCAAGTTTCACGGAGCTAGCACAAACCGTGTTTGATTTAGAGTTTCAAAGACATCTATCTATATAGCAGAAAACAGAGTGAAACCTAAAAATTCAAACTATTACTGGAAACGAACGCTTGATCCTAGAAGAGTGAAAGTTGGGCGGCCAAGTGGGATTAGTGAACTGATCATTACCACCAAGTATCATCAAGATTTGGTGAAAAAATGTTTGCTGAGATTTCAGCAAACTTGTAGTTTTTTGGAAGCTTGGCAACCCCTTTCAAACGAAAGTTTTTTCGCCAGTCTCTGCATGGGGTACTTCAAGAGGAAACAAACCATAGAGATAGAACTTAGAACTACTTCATTTTGTCAAGTTTCAAGGAGCTAGCACAAACCGTGTTTGATTTAGAGTTTCAAACACATCTATCTATATAACAGAAAACAGAGTGAAACCTAAAAATTCAAAGTGTTACTGGAAATGAACGCTTGAACCTAGAAGAGTGAAAGTTGGGCAGCCAAGTGGGATTAGTGAACTGATCATTACCACCAAGTATCATCAAGATTTGGTGAAAAAATGTTTGCTGAGATTTCAGCAAACTAGTAGTTTTTTGGAAGCTTGGCAACCCCTTTCAAACGAACGTGTTCTTCGCCAGTCTCTGCATGGGGTACTTCACGAGGAAACAAACCATAGAGATAGAACTTAGAACTACTTCATTTTGTCAAGTTTCAAGGAGCTAGCACAAACCGTGTTTGATTTAGAATTCCAAACACAGCTATCTATGTAGGAGAAAACAGAGTGAAACCTAAAAATTCAAACTGTTACTGGAAACGAATGCTTCAACCTAGAAGAATAAAAATTGGGCAGCCAAGTGGGATTAGTGAACTGAACATTACCACCAAGTATCATCAAGATATGGTGAAAAAATGTTTGCTGAGATTTCAGCAAACTAGTAGTTTTTTGGAAGCTTGGCAACCCCTTTCAAACGAAAGTGTTTTTCGCCAGTCTCTGCATGGGGTACTTCAAGAGGAAACAAACCATAGAGATAGAACTTACAACTACTTCATTTTGTCAAGTTTCAAGGAGCTAGAACAAACCGTGTTTGATTTAGAGTTTCAAAGACATCTATCTATATAGCAGAAAACAGAGTGAAACCTAAAATTTCAAAGTGTTACTGGAAACGAACGCTTGAACCTAGAAGAGTAAAAATTGGGCAGCCAAGTGGGCTTAGTGAACTGATCATTACCACCAAGTTTCATCAATATTTGGTGAAAAAATGTTTGCTGAGATTTCAGCAAACTAGTAGTTTTTTGGAAGCATGGCAACCCCTTTAAAACGAAAGTGTTTTTCACCAGTCTCTGCATGGGGTACTTCAAGAGGAAACAAACCATAGAGATAGAACTTAGAACTACTTCATTTGCTCAATTTTCAAGGGGCTAGCACAAACCGTGTTTGATTTAGAGTTTCAAACACATCTATCTATATAGCAGAAAACAGAGTGAAACCTAAAAATTCAAAGTGTTACTGGAAACGAACGCTTGAACCTAGAAGAGTGAAAATTGGGCAGCCAAGTGGGCTTAGTGAACTGATCATTACCACCAATTATCATCAAGATTTGGTGAAAAAATGTTTGCTGAGATTTCAGCAAACCAGTAGTTTTTTGGAAGCTTGGCAACCCCTTTCCAACGAAAGTGTTCTTCGCCAGTCTCTGCATGGGGTACTTCAAGAGGAAACAAACCATAGAGATAGAACTTAGAACTACTTCATTTTGTCAAGTTTCACGGAGCTAGCACAAACCGTGTTTGATTTAGAGTTTCAAACACATCTATCTATATAACAGAAAACAGAGTGAAACCTAAAAATTCAAACTGTTACTGGAAACGAATGCTTGAACCTAGAAGAGTGAAAGTTGGGCATCCAAGTGGGATTAGTGAACTGATCATTACCACCAAGTATCATCAAGATTTGGTGAAAAAATGTTTGCTCAGATTTCAGCAAACGAGAAGTTTTTTGGAAGCTTGGCAACCCCTTTCAAACGAAAGTGTTCTTCGCCAGTCTCTGCATGGGGTACTTCAAGAGGAAACAAACCATAGAGATAGAACTGAGAACTACTTCATTTTGTCAAGTTTCACGGAGCTAGCACAAACCGTGTTTGATTTAGAGTTTCAAACACATCTATCTATATAACAGAAAACAGAGTGAAACCTTAAAATTCAAAGTGTTACTGGAAACGAACGCTTGAACCTAGAAGAGTGAAAATTGGGCAGCCAAGTGGGCTTAGTGAACTGATCATTACCACCAAGTATCATCAAGATTTGGTGAAAAAATGTTTTCTGAGATTTCAGCAAACGAGAAGTTTTTTGGAAGCTTGGCAACCCCTTTCAAACGAAAGTGTTCTTCGCCAGTCTCTGCATGGGGTACTTCAAGAGGAAACAAACCATAGAGATAGAACTTAGAACTACTTCATTTTGTCAAGTTTCACGGAGCTAGCACAAACCGTGTTTGATTTACAGTTTCAAACACATCTATCTATGTAGCAGAAAACAGAGTGAAACCTAAAATTTCAAAGTGTTACTGGAAACGAACGCTTGAACCTAGAAGAGTGAAAATTGGGCAGCCAAGTGGGCTTAGTGAACTGATCATTACCACCATGTATCATCAAGATTTGGTGAAAAAATGTTTGCTGAGATTTCAGCAAACGAGTAGTTTTTTGGAAGCTTGGCAACCCCTTTCAAACGAAAGTGTTCTTCGCCAGTCTCTGCATGGGGTACTTCAAGAGGAAACAAACCATAGAGATAGAACTTAGAACTACTTCATTTTGTCAAGTTTCACGGAGCTAGCACAAACCGTGTTTGATTTAGAGTTTCAAAGACATCTATCTATATAGCAGAAAACAGAGTGAAACCTAAAAATTCAAACTGTTACTGGAAACGAACGCTTGATCCTAGAAGAGTGAAAGTTGGGCGGCCAAGTGGGATTAGTGAACTGATCATTACCACCAAGTATCATCAAGATTTGGTGAAAAAATGTTTGCTGAGATTTCAGCAAACTTGTAGTTTTTTGGAAGCTAGCAACCCCTTTCAAACGAAAGTTTTTTCGCCAGTCTCTGCATGGGTTACTTCAAGAGGAAACAAACCATAGAGATAGAACTTAGAACTACTTCATTTTGTCAAGTTTCAAGGAGCTAGCACAAACCGTGTTTGATTTAGAGTTTCAAACACATCTATCTATATAACAGAAAACAGAGTGAAACCTAAAAATTCAAAGTGTTACTGGAAATGAACGCTTGAACCTAGAAGAGTGAAAGTTGGGCAGCCAAGTGGGATTAGTGAACTGATCATTACCACCAAGTATCATCAAGATTTGGTGAAAAAATGTTTGCTGAGATTTCAGCAAACTAGTAGTTTTTTGGAAGCTTGGCAACCCCTTTCAAACGAACGTGTTCTTCGCCAGTCTCTGCATGGGGTACTTCACGAGGAATCAAACCATAGAGATAGAACTTAGAACTACTTCATTTTGTCAAGTTTCAAGGAGCTAGCACAAACCGTGTTTGATTTAGAATTCCAAACACAGCTATCTATGTAGGAGAAAACAGAGTGAAACCTAAAAATTCAAACTGTTACTGGAAACGAATGCTTCAACCTAGAAGAATAAAAATTGGGCAGCCAAGTTGGATTAGTGAACTGATCATTACCACCAAGTATCATCAAGATTTGGTGAAAAAATGTTTGCTGAGATTTCAGCAAACTAGTAGTTTTTTGGAAGCTTGGCAACCCCTTTCAAACGAAAGTGTTTTTCGCCAGTCTCTGCATGGGGTACTTCAAGAGGAAACAAACCATAGAGATAGAACTTACAACTACTTCATTTTGTCAAGTTTCAAGGAGCTAGCACAAACCGTGTTTGATTTAGAGTTTCAAAGACATCTATCTATATAGCAGAAAACAGAGTGAAACCTAAAATTTCAAAGTGTTACTGGAAACGAACGCTTGAACCTAGAAGAGTAAAGTTGGGCACCCAAGTGGGCTTAGTGAACTGATCATTACCACCAAGTTTCATCAATTTTTGGTGAAAAAATGTTTGCTGAGATTTCAGCAAACTAGTAGTTTTTTGGAAGCTTGGCAACCCCTTTAAAACGAAAGTGTTTTTCGCCAGTCTCTGCATGGGGTACTTCAAGAGGAAACAAACCATAGAGATAGAACTTAGAACTACTTCATTTGCTCAATTTTCAAGGAGCTAGCACAAACCGTGTTTGATTTAGAGTTTCAAACACATCTATCTATATAGCAGAAAACAGAGTGAAACCTAAAAATTCAAACTGTTACTGGAAACGAATGCTTGAACCTAGAAGAGTGAAAATTGGGCAGCCAAGTGGGATTAGTGAACTGATCATTACCACCAAGTATCATCAAGATTTGGTGAAAAAATGTTTGCTGAGATTTCAGCAAACTAGTAGTTTTTTGGAAGCTTGGCAACCCCTTTCAAACGAAAGTGTTCTTCGCCAGTCTCTGCATGGGGTACTTCAGAAGGAAACAAACCATAGATATAGAACTTAGAACTACTTCATTTTGTCAAGTTTCACGGAGCTAGCACAAACCGTGTTTGATTTAGAGTTTCAAACACATCTATCTATATAACAGAAAACAGAGTGAAACCTAAAAATTCAAACTGTTACTGGAAACGAACGCTTGAACCTAGAAGAGTGAAAGTTGGGCAGCCAAGTGAGATTAGTGAACTGATCATTACCACCAAGTATCATCAAGATTTGGTGAAAAAATGTTTGCTGAGATTTCAGCAAACTAGTAGTTTTTTGGAAGCTTGGCAACCCCTTTCAAACGAAATTGTTTTTCGCCCGTCTCCTCATGGGGTACTTCAAGAGGAAACAAACCATAGAGATAGAACTTAGAACTACTTCATTTTGTCAAGTTTCAAGGACCTAGCACAAACCGTGTTTGATTTAGAGTTTCAAACACATCTATCTATATAACAGAAAACAGAGTGAAACCTTAAAATTCAAAGTGTTACTGGAAACGAACGCTTGAACCTAGAAGAGTGAAAATTGGGCAGCCAAGTGGGCTTAGTGAACTGATCATTACCACCAAGTATCATCAAGATTTGGTGAAAAAATGTTTGCTGAGATTTCAGCAAACGAGAAGTTTTTTGGAAGCTTGGCAACCCCTTTCAAACGAAAGTGTTCTTCGCCAGTCTCTGCATGGGGTACTTCAAGAGGAAACAAACCATAGAGATAGAACTTAGAACTACTTCATTTTGTCAAGTTTCACGGAGCTAGCACAAACCGTGTTTGATTTAGAGTTTCAAAGACATCTATCTATATAGCAGAAAACAGAGTGAAACCTAAAAATTCAAACTGTTACTGGAAACGAACGCTTGATCCTAGAAGAGTGAAAGTTGGGCGGCCAAGTGGGATTAGTGAACTGATCATTACCACCAAGTATCATCAAGATTTGGTGAAAAAATGTTTGCTGAGATTTCAGCAAACTAGTAGTTTTTTGGAAGCTTGGCAACCCCTTTCAAACGAACGTGTTCTTCGCCAGTCTCTGCATGGGGTACTTCACGAGGAAACAAACCATAGAGATAGAACTTAGAACTACTTCATTTTGTCAAGTTTCAAGGAGCTAGCACAAACCGTGTTTGATTTAGAATTCCAAACACAGCTATCTATGTAGGAGAAAACAGAGTGAAACCTAAAAATTCAAACTGTTACTGGAAACGAATGCTTCAACCTAGAAGAGTAAAAATTGGGCAGCCAAGTGGGCTTAGTGAACTGATCATTACCACCAAGTTTCATCAATTTTTGGTGAAAAAATGTTTGCTGAGATTTCAGCAAACTAGTAGTTTTTTGGAAGCTTGGCAACCCCTTTAAAACGAAAGTGTTTTTCGCCAGTCTCTGCATGGGGTACTTCAAGAGGAAACAAACCATAGAGATAGAACTTAGAACTACTTCATTTGCTCAATTTTCAAGGAGCTAGCACAAACCGTGTTTGATTTAGAGTTTCAAACACATCTATCTATATAGCAGAAAACAGAGTGAAACCTAAAAATTCAAAGTGTTACTGGAAACGAATGCTTGAACCTAGAAGAGTGAAAGTTGGGCAGCCAAGTGGGATTAGTGAACTGATCATTACCACCAAGTATCATCAAGATTTGGTGAAAAAATGTTTGCTGAGATTTCAGCAAACGAGTAGTTTTTTGGAAGCTTGGCAACCCCTTTCAAAAGAAAGTGTTCTTCGCCAGTCTCTGCATGGGGTACTTCAAGAGGAAACAAACCATAGAGATAGAACTTAGAACTACTTCATTTTGTCAAGTTTCACGGAGCTAGCACAAACCGTGTTTGATTTAGAGTTTCAAACACATCTATCTATATAGCAGAAAACAGAGTGAAACCTAAAAATTCAAACTGTTACTGGAAACGAACGCTTGAACCTAGAAGAGTGAAAGTTGGGCAGCCAAGTGGGATTAGTGAACTGATCATTACCACCAAGTATCATCAAGATTTGGTGAAAAAATGTTTGCTGAGATTTCAGCAAACTAGTAGTTTTTTGGAAGCTTGGCAACCCCTTTCAAACGAAAGTGTTTTTCGCCAGTCTCTGCATGGGGTACTTCAAGAGGAAACAAACCATAGAGATAGAACTTAGAACTACTTCATTTGCTCAAGTTTCAAGGAGCTAGCACAAACCGTGTTTGATTTAGAGTTTCAAACACATCTATCTATATAGCAGAAAACAGAGTGAAACCTAAAAATTCAAAGTGTTACTGGAAACGAACGCTTGAACCTAGAAGAGTGAAAATTAGGCAGCCAAGTGGGCTTAGTGAACTGATCATTACCACCAAGTATCATCAAGATTTGGTGAAAAAATGTTTGCTGAGATTTCAGCAAACCAGTAGTTTTTTGGAAGCTTGGCAACCCCTTTCAAACGAAAGTGTTCTTCACCAGTCTCTGCATGGGGTACTTCAAGAGGAAACAAACCATAGAGATAGAACTTAGAACTACTTCATTTTGTCAAGTTTCACGGAGCTAGCACAAACCGTGTTTGATTTAGAGTTTCAAACACATCTATCTATATAACAGAAAACAGAGTGAAACCTAAAAATTCAAACTGTTACTGGAAACGAACGCTTGAACCTAAAAGAGTGAAAGTTGGGCAGCCAAGTGGGATTAGTGAACTGATCATTACCACGAAGTATCATCAAGATTTGGTGAAAAAATGTGTTCTGAGATTTCAGCAAACTAGTAGTTTTTTGGAAGCTTGGCAACCCCTTTCAAACGAAAGTGTTTTTCGCCCGTCTCCTCATGGGGTACTTCAAGAGGAAACAAACCATAGAGATAGAACTTAGAACTACTTCATTTTGTCAAGTTTCAACGAACTAGCACAAACCGTGTTTGATTTAGAGTTTCAAACACATCTATCTATATAACAGAAAACAGAGTGAAACCTTAAAATTCAAAGTGTTACTGGAAACGAACGCTTGAACCTAGAAGAGTGAAAATTGGGCAGCCAAGTGGGCTTAGTGAACTGATCATTACCACCAAGTATCATCAAGATTTGGTGAAAAAATGTTTGCTGAGATTTCAGCAAACGAGTAGTTTTTTGGAAGCTTGGCAACCCCTTTCAAACGAAAGTGTTCTTCGCCAGTCTCTGCATGGGGTACTTCAAGAGGAAACAAACCATAGAGATAGAACTTAGAACTACTTCATTTTGTCAAGTTTCACGGAGCTAGCACAAACCGTGTTTGATTTACAGTTTCAAACACATCTATCTATGTAGCAGAAAACAGAGTGAAACCTAAAATTTCAAAGTGTTACTGGAAACGAACGCTTGAACCTAGAAGAGTGAAAATTGGGCAGCCAAGTGGGCTTAGTGAACTGATCATTACCACCAAGTATCATCAAGATTTGGTGAAAAAATGTTTGCTGAGATTTCAGCAAACGAGTAGTTTTTTGGAAGCTTGGCAACCCCTTTCAAACGAAAGTGTTCTTCGCCAGTCTCTGCATGGGGTACTTCAAGAGGAAACAAACCATAGAGATAGAAGTTAGAACTACTTCATTTTGTCAAGTTTCACGGAGCTAGCACAAACCGTGTTTGATTTAGAGTTTCAAAGACATCTATCTATATAGCAGAAAACAGAGTGAAACCTAAAAATTCAAACTGTTACTGGAAACGAACGCTTGATCCTAGAAGAGTGAAAGTTGGGCGGCCAAGTGGGATTAGTGAACTGATCATTACCACCAAGTATCATCAAGATTTGGTGAAAAAATGTTTGCTGAGATTTCAGCAAACTTGTAGTTTTTTGGAAGCTTGGCAACCCCTTTCAAACGAAAGTTTTTTCGCCAGTCTCTGCATGGGGTACTTCAAGAGGAAACAAACCATAGAGATAGAACTTAGAACTACTTCATTTTGTCAAGTTTCAAGGAGCTAGTACAAACCGTGTTTGATTTAGAGTTTCAAACACATCTATCTATATAACAGAAAACAGAGTGAAACCTAAAAATTCAAAGTGTTACTGGAAATGAACGCTTGAACCTAGAAGAGTGAAAGTTGGGCAGCCAAGTGGGATTAGTGAACTGATCATTACCACCAAGTATCATCAAGATTTGGTGAAAAAATGTTTGCTGAGATTTCAGCAAACTAGTAGTTTTTTGGAAGCTTGGCAACCCCTTTCAAAGGAACGTGTTCTTCGCCAGTCTCTGCATGGGGTACTTCACGAGGAAACAAACCATAGAGATAGAACTTAGAACTACTTCATTTTGTCAAGTTTCAAGGAGCTAGCACAAACCGTGTTTGATTTAGAATTCCAAACACAGCTATCTATGTAGGAGAAAACAGAGTGAAACCTAAAAATTCAAACTGTTACTGGAAACGAATGCTTCAACCTAGAAGAATAAAAATTGGGCAGCCAAGTGGGATTAGTGAACTGAACATTACCACCAAGTATCATCAAGATTTGGTGAAAAAATGTTTGCTGAGATTTCAGCAAACTAGTAGTTTTTTGGAAGCTTGGCAACCCCTTTCAAACGAAAGTGTTTTTCGCCAGTCTCTGCATGGGGTACTTCAAGAGGAAACAAACCATAGAGATAGAACTTACAACTACTTCATTTTGTCAAGTTTCAAGGAGCTAGACAAACCGTGTTTGATTTAGAGTTTCAAAGACATCTATCTATATAGCAGAAAACAGAGTGAAACCTAAAATTTCAAAGTGTTACTGGAAACGAACGCTTGAACCTAGAAGAGTAAAAATTGGGCAGCCAAGTGGGCTTAGTGAACTGATCATTACCACCAAGTTTCATCAATATTTGGTGAAAAAATGTTTGCTGAGATTTCAGCAAACTAGTAGTTTTTTGGAAGCATGGCAACCCCTTTAAAACGAAAGTGTTTTTCACCAGTCTCTGCATGGGGTACTTCAAGAGGAAACAAACCATAGAGATAGAACTTAGAACTACTTCATTTGCTCAATTTTCAAGGGGCTAGCACAAACCGTGTTTGATTTAGAGTTTCAAACACATCTATCTATATAGCAGAAAACAGAGTGAAACCTAAAAATTCAAACTGTTACTGGAAACGAATGCTTGTACCTAGAAGAGTGAAAATTGGGCAGCCAAGTGGGATTAGTGAACTGATCATTACCACCAAGTATCATCAAGATTTGGTGAAAAAATGTTTGCTGAGATTTCAGCAAACGAGAAGTTTTTTGGAAGCTTGGCAACCCCTTTCAAACGAAAGTGTTCTTCGCCAGTCTCTGCATGGGGTACTTCAAGAGGAAACAAACCATAGAGATAGAACTGAGAACTACTTCATTTTGTCAAGTTTCACGGAGCTAGCACAAACCGTGTTTGATTTAGAGTTTCAAACACATCTATCTATATAACAGAAAACAGAGTGAAACCTTAAAATTCAAAGTGTTACTGGAAACGAACGCTTGAACCTAGAAGAGTGAAAATTGGGCAGCCAAGTGGGCTTAGTGAACTGATCATTACCACCAAGTATCATCAAGATTTGGTGAAAAAATGTTTGCTGAGATTTCAGCAAACGAGAAGTTTTTTGGAAGCTTGGAAACCCCTTTCAAACGAAAGTGTTCTTCGCCAGTCTCTGCATGGGGTACTTCAAGAGGAAACAAACCATAGAGATAGAACTTAGAACTACTTCATTTTGTCAAGTTTCACGGAGCTAGCACAAACCGTGTTTGATTTAGAGTTTCAAAGACATCTATCTATATAGCAGAAAACAGAGTGAAACCTAAAAATTCAAACTGTTACTGGAAACGAACGCTTGAACCTAGAAGAGTGAAAATTGGGCAGCCAAGTGGGATTAGTGAACTGATCATTACCACCAAGTATCATCAAGATTTGGTGAAAAAATGTTTGCTGAGATTTCAGCAAACTTGTAGTTTTTTGGAAGCTTGGCAACCCCTTTCAAACGAAAGTTTTTTCGCCAGTCTCTGCATGGGGTACTTCAAGAGGAAACAAACCATAGAGATAGAACTTAGAACTACTTCATTTTGTCAAGTTTCAAGGAGCTAGCACAAACCGTGTTTGATTTAGAGTTTCAAACACATCTATCTATATAACAGAAAACAGAGTGAAACCTAAAAATTCAAAGTGTTACTGGAAATGAACGCTTGAACCTAGAAGAGTGAAAGTTGGGCAGCCAAGTGGGATTAGTGAACTGATCATTACCACCAAGTATCATCAAGATTTGGTGAAAAAATGTTTGCTGAGATTTCAGCAAACTAGTAGTTTTTTGGAAGCTTGGCAACCCCTTTCAAACGAACGTGTTCTTCGCCAGTCTCTGCATGGGGTACTTCACGAGGAATCAAACCATAGAGATAGAACTTAGAACTACTTCATTTTGTCAAGTTTCAAGGAGCTAGCACAAACCGTGTTTGATTTAGAATTCCAAACACAGCTATCTATGTAGGAGAAAACAGAGTGAAACCTAAAAATTCAAACTGTTACTGGAAACGAATGCTTCAACCTAGAAGAATAAAAATTGGGCAGCCAAGTGGGATTAGTGAACTGATCATTACCACCAAGTATCATCAAGATTTGGTGAAAAAATGTTTGCTGAGATTTCAGCAAACTAGTAGTTTTTTGGAAGCTTGGCAACCCCTTTCAAACGAAAGTGTTTTTCGCCAGTCTCTGCATGGGGTACTTCAAGAGGAAACAAACCATAGAGATAGAACTTACAACTACTTCATTTTGTCAAGTTTCAAGGAGCTAGCACAAACCGTGTTTGATTTAGGGTTTCAAAGACATCTATCTATATAGCAGAAAACAGAGTGAAACCTAAAATTTCAAAGTGTTACTGGAAACGAACGCTTGAACCTAGAAGAGTAAAAATTGGGCAGCCAAGTGGGCTTAGTGAACTGATCATTACCACCAAGTTTCATCAATTTTTGGTGAAAAAATGTTTGCTGAGATTTCTGCAAACTAGTAGTTTTTTGGAAGCTTGGCAACCCCTTTAAAACGAAAGTGTTTTTCGCCAGTCTCTGCATGGGGTACTTCAAGAGGAAACAAACCATAGAGATAGAACTTAGAACTACTTCATTTGTTCAATTTTCAAGGGGCTAGCACAAACCGTGTTTGATTTAGTGTTTCAAACACATCTATCTATATAGCAGAAAACAGAGTGAAACCTAAAAATTCAAAGTGTTACTGGAAACGAATGCTTGAACCTAGAAGAGTGAAAATTGGGCAGCCAAGTGGGATTAGTGAACTGATCATTACCATTAAGTATCATCAAGATTTGGTGAAAAAATGTTTGCTGAGATTTCAGCAAACTAGTAGTTTTTTGGAAGCTTGGCAACCCCTTTCAAACGAAAGTGTTTTTCGCCAGTCTCTGCATGGGGTACTTCAGAAGGAAACAAACCATAGAGATAGAACTTAGAACTACTTCATTTTGTCAAGTTTCACGGAGCTAGCACAAACCGTGTTTGATTTAGAGTTTCAAACACATCTATCTATATAACAGAAAACAGAGTGAAACCTAAAAATTCAAACTGTTACTGGAAACGAACGCTTGAACCTAGAAGAGTGAAAGTTGGGCAGCCAAGTGAGATTAGTGAACTGATCATTACCACCACGTATCATCAAGATTTGGTGAAAAAATATTTGCTGAGATTTCAGCAAACTAGTAATTTTTTGGAAGCTTGGCAACCCCTTTCAAACGAAAGTGTTTTTCGCCAGTCTCTGCATGGGGAACTTCAAGAGGAAACAAACCATAGAGATAGAACGTAGAACTACTTCATTTGCTCAAGTTTCAAGGAGCTAGCACAAACCGTGTTTGATTTGAGTTTCAAACACATCTATCTATATAGCAGAAAACAGAGTGAAACCTAAAATTTCAAAGTGTTACTGGAAACGAACGCTTGAACCTAGAAGAGTGAAAATTGGGCAGCCAAGTGGGCTTAGTGAACTGATCATTACAACCAATTATCATCAAGATTTGGTGAAAAAATGTTTGCTGAGATTTCAGCAAACCAGTAGTTTTTTGGAAGCTTGGCAACCCCTTTCAAACGAAAGTGTTCTTCGCCAGTCTCTGCATGGGGTACTTCAAGAGGAAACAAACCATAGAGATAGAACTTAGAACTACTTCATTTTGTCAAGTTTCACGGAGCTAGCACAAACCGTGTTTGATTTAGAGTTTCAAACACATCTATCTATATAACAGAAAACAGAGTGAAACCTAAAAATTCAAACTGTTACTGGAAACGAACGCTTGAACCTAGAAGAGTGAAAGTTGGGCATCCAAGTGGGATTAGTGAACTGATCATTACCACCAAGTATCATCAAGATTTGGTGAAAAAATGTTTGCTGAGATTTCAGCAAACGAGAAGTTTTTTGGAAGCTTGGCAACCCCTTTCAAACGAAAGTGTTCTTCGCCAGTCTCTGCATGGGGTACTTCAAGAGGAAACAAACCATAGAGATAGAACTGAGAACTACTTCATTTTGTCAAGTTTCACGGAGCTAGCACAAACCGTGTTTGATTTAGAGTTTCAAACACATCTATCTGTATAACAGAAAACAGAGTGAAACCTTAAAATTCAAAGTGTTACTGGAAACGAATGCTTGAACCTAGAAGAGTGAAAATTGGGCAGCCAAGTGGGCTTAGTGAACTGATCATTACCACCAAGTATCATCAAGATTTGGTGAAAAAATGTTTGCTGAGATTTCAGCAAACGAGAAGTTTTTTGGAAGCTTGGCAACCCCTTTCAAACGAAAGTGTTCTTCGCCAGTCTCTGCATGGGGTACTTCAAGAGGAAACAAACCATAGAGATAGAACTTAGAACTACTTCATTTTGTCAAGTTTCACGGAGCTAGCACAAACCGTGTTTGATTTACAGTTTCAAACACATCTATCTATGTAGCAGAAAACAGAGTGAAACGTAAAATTTCAAAGTGTTACTGGAAACGAACGCTTGAACCTAGAAGAGTGAAAATTGGGCAGCCAAGTGGGCTTAGTGAACTGATCATTACCACCAAGTATCATCAAGATTTGGTGAAAAAATGTTTGCTGAGATTTCAGCAAACGAGTAGTTTTTTGGAAGCTTGGCAACCCCTTTCAAACGAAAGTGTTCTTCGCCAGTCTCTGCATGGGGTACTTCAAGAGGAAACAAACCATAGAGATAGAACTTAGAACTACTTCATTTTGTCAAGTTTCACGGAGCTAGCACAAACCGTGTTTGATTTAGAGTTTCAAAGACATCTATCTATATAGCAGAAAACAGAGTGAAACCTAAAAATTCAAACTGTTACTGGAAACGAACGCTTGATCCTAGAAGAGTGAAAGTTGGGCGGCCAAGTGGGATTAGTGAACTGATCATTACCACCAAGTATCATCAAGATTTGGTGAAAAAATGTTTGCTGAGATTTCAGCAAACTTGTAGTTTTTTGGAAGCTTGGCAACCCCTTTCAAACGAAAGTTTTTTCGCCAGTCTCTGCATGGGGTACTTCAAGAGGAAACAAACCATAGAGATAGAACTTAGAACTACTTCATTTTGTCAAGTTTCAAGGAGCTAGCACAAACCGTGTTTGATTTAGAGTTTCAAACACATCTATCTATATAACAGAAAACAGAGTGAAACCTAAAAATTCAAAGTGTTACTGGAAATGAACGCTTGAACCTAGAAGAGTGAAAGTTGGGCAGCCAAGTGGGATTAGTGAACTGATCATTACCACCAAGTATCATCAAGATTTGGTGAAAAAATGTTTGCTGAGATTTCAGCAAACTAGTAGTTTTTTGGAAGCTTGGCAACCCCTTTCAAACGAACGTGTTCTTCGCCAGTCTCTGCATGGGGTACTTCACGAGGAATCAAACCATAGAGATAGAACTTAGAACTACTTCATTTTGTCAAGTTTCAAGGAGCTAGCACAAACCGTGTTTGATTTAGAATTCCAAACACAGCTATCTATGTAGGAGAAAACAGAGTGAAACCTAAAAATTCAAACTGTTACTGGAAACGAATGCTTCAACCTAGAAGAATAAAAATTGGGCAGCCAAGTGGGATTAGTGAACTGATCATTACCACCAAGTATCATCAAGATTTGGTGAAAAAATGTTTGCTGAGATTTCAGCAATCTAGTAGTTTTTTGGAAGCTTGGCAACCCCTTTCAAACGAAAGTGTTTTTCGCCAGTCTCTGCATGGGGTACTTCAAGAGGAAACAAACCATAGAGATAGAACTTACAACTACTTCATTTGGTCAAGTTTCAAGGAGCTAGCACAAACCGTGTTTGATTTAGAGTTTCAAACACATCTATCTATATAGCAGAAAACAGAGTGAAACCTAAAAATTCAA
Organism: Callospermophilus lateralis; assembly: GCF_048772815.1. Classification (NCBI taxonomy): domain Eukaryota; kingdom Metazoa; phylum Chordata; class Mammalia; order Rodentia; family Sciuridae; genus Callospermophilus; species Callospermophilus lateralis. The sequence continues at coordinate 53,847 of NW_027514899.1, forward strand.
AGTGTTACTGGAAACGAACGCTTGAACCTAGAAGAGTGAAAATTGGGCAGCCAAGTGGGATTAGTGAACTGATCATTACCATTAAGTATCATCAAGATTTGGTGAAAAAATGTTTGCTGAGATTTCAGCAAACTAGTAGTTTTTTGGAAGCTTGGCAACCCCTTTCAAACGAAAGTGTTTTTCGCCAGTCTCTGCATGGGGTACTTCAGAAGGAAACAAACCATAGAGATAGAACTTAGAACTACTTCATTTTGTCAAGTTTCACGGAGCTAGCACAAACCGTGTTTGATTTAGAGTTTCAAACACATCTATCTATATAACAGAAAACAGAGTGAAACCTAAAAATTCAAACTGTTACTGGAAACGAACGCTTGAACCTAGAAGAGTGAAAGTTGGGCAGCCAAGTGAGATTAGTGAACTGATCATTACCACCACGTATCATCAAGATTTGGTGAAAAAATATTTGCTGAGATTTCAGCAAACTAGTAATTTTTTGGAAGCTTGGCAACCCCTTTCAAACGAAAGTGTTTTTCGCCAGTCTCTGCATGGGGTACTTCAAGAGGAAACAAACCATAGAGATAGAACTTAGAACTACTTCATTTGCTCAAGTTTCAAGGAGCTAGCACAAACCGTGTTTGATTTAGAGTTTCAAACACATCTATCTATATAGCAGAAAACAGAGTGAAACCTAAAAATTCAAAGTGTTACTGGAAACGAACGCTTGAACCTAGAAGAGTGAAAATTGGGCAGCCAAGTGGGCTTAGTGAACTGATCATTACAACCAATTATCATCAAGATTTGGTGAAAAAATGTTTGCTGAGATTTCAGCAAACCAGTAGTTTTTTGGAAGCTTGGCAACCCCTTTCAAACGAAAGTGTTCTTCGCCAGTCTCTGCATGGGGTACTTCAAGAGGAAACAAACCATAGAGATAGAACTTAGAACTACTTCATTTTGTCAAGTTTCACGGAGCTAGCACAAACCGTGTTTGATTTAGAGTTTCAAACACATCTATCTATATAACAGAAAACAGAGTGAAACCTAAAAATTCAAACTGTTACTGGAAACGAACGCTTGAACCTAGAAGAGTGAAAGTTGGGCATCCAAGTGGGATTAGTGAACTGATCATTACCACCAAGTATCATCAAGATTTGGTGAAAAAATGTTTGCTGAGATTTCAGCAAACGAGAAGTTTTTTGGAAGCTTGGCAACCCCTTTCAAACGAAAGTGTTCTTCGCCAGTCTCTGCATGGGGTACTTCAAGAGGAAACAAACCATAGAGATAGAACTTAGAACTACTTCATTTTGTCAAGTTTCACGGAGCTAGCACAAACCGTGTTTGATTTAGAGTTTCAAACACATCTATCTATATAACAGAAAACAGAGTGAAACCTAAAAATTCAAACTGTTACTGGAAACGAACGCTTGAACCTAGAAGAGTGAAAGTTGGGCAGCCAAGTGAGATTAGTGAACTGATCATTACCACCATGTATCATCAAGATTTGGTGAAAAAATATTTGCTGAGATTTCAGCAAACTAGTAATTTTTTGGAAGCTTGGCAACCCCTTTCAAACGAAAGTGTTTTTCGCCAGTCTCTGCATGGGGTACTTCAAGAGGAAACAAACCATAGAGATAGAACTTAGAACTACTTAATTTGCTCAAGTTTCAAGGAGCTAGCACAAACCGTGTTTTATTTAGAGTTTCAAACACATCTATCTATATAGCAGAAAACAGAGTGAAACCTACAATTTCAAAGTGTTACTGGAAACGAACGCTTGAACCTAGAAGAGTGAAAATTGGGCAGCCAAGTGGGCTTAGTGAACTGATCATTACCACCAAGTATCATCAAGATTTGGTGAAAAAATGTTTGCTGAGATTTCAGCAAACGAGTAGTTTTTTGGAAGCTTGGCAACCCTTTCAAACGAAAGTGTTCTTCGCCAGTCTCTGCATGGGGTACTTCAAGAGGAAACAAACCATAGAGATAGAACTTAGAACTACTTCATTTTGTCAAGTTTCACGGAGCTAGCACAAACCGTGTTTGATTTAGAGTTTCAAAGACATCTATCTATATAGCAGAAAACAGAGTGAAACCTAAAAATTCAAACTGTTACTGGAAACGAACGCTTGATCCTAGAAGAATGAAAGTTGGGCAGCCAAGTGGGATAAGTGAACTGATCATTACCACCAAGTATCATCAATATTTGGTGAAAAAATGTTTGCTGAGATTTCAGCAAACTAGTAGTTTTTTGGAAGCTTGGCAACCCCTTTCAAATGAAAGGGTTTTTCGCCAGTCTCTGCATGGGGTACTTCAATAGGAAACAAACCATAGAGATAGAACTTAGAACTACTTCATTTTGTCAAGTTTCAAGGAGCTAGCACAAACCGTGTTTGATTTAGAGTTTCAAACACATCTATCTATATAGCAGAAAACAGAGTGAAACCTAAAATTTCAAAGTGTTACTGGAAACGAACGCTTGAACCTAGAAGAGTGAAAATTGGGCAGCCAAGTGGGCTTAGTGAACTGATCATTACCACCAAGTATCATCAAGATTTGGTGAAAAAATGTTTGCTGAGATTTCAGCAAACGAGTAGTTTTTTGGAAGCTTGGCAACCCCTTTCAAACGAAAGTGTTCTTCGCCAGTCTCTGCATGGGGTACTTCAAGAGGAAACAAACCATAGAGATAGAACTTAGAACTACTTCATTTTGTCAAGTTTCACGGAGCTAGCACAAACCGTGTTTGATTTAGAGTTTCAAAGACATCTATCTATATAGCAGAAAACAGAGTGAAACCTAAAAATTCAAACTGTTACTGGAAACGAACGCTTGATCCTAGAAGAGTGAAAGTTGGGCGGCCAAGTGGGATTAGTGAACTGATCATTACCACCAAGTATCATCAAGATTTGGTGAAAAAATGTTTGCTGAGATTTCAGCAAACGAGTAGTTTTTTGGAAGCTTGGCAACCCTTTCAAACGAAAGTGTTCTTCGCCAGTCTCTGCATGGGGTACTTCAAGAGGAAACAAACCATAGAGATAGAACTTAGAACTACTTCATTTTGTCAAGTTTCACGGAGCTAGCACAAACCGTGTTTGATTTAGAGTTTCAAACACATCTATCTATATAACAGAAAACAGAGTGAAACCTAAAAATTCAAACTGTTACTGGAAACGAACGCTTGAACCTAGAAGAGTGAAAGTTGGGCATCCAAGTGGGATTAGTGAACTGATCATTACCACCAAGTATCATCAAGATTTGGTGAAAAAATGTTTGCTGAGATTTCAGCAAACGAGAAGTTTTTTGGAAGCTTGGCAACCCCTTTCAAACGAAAGTGTTCTTCGCCAGTCTCTGCATGGGGTACTTCAAGAGGAAACAAACCATAGAGATAGAACTGAGAACTACTTCATTTTGTCAAGTTTCACGGAGCTAGCACAAACCGTGTTTGATTTAGAGTTTCAAACACATCTATCTGTATAACAGAAAACAGAGTGAAACCTTAAAATTCAAAGTGTTACTGGAAACGAACGCTTGAACCTAGAAGAGTGAAAATTGGGCAGCCAAGTGGGCTTAGTGAACTGATCATTACCACCAAGTATCATCAAGATTTGGTGAAAAAATGTTTGCTGAGATTTCAGCAAACGAGAAGTTTTTTGGAAGCTTGGCAACCCCTTTCAAACGAAAGTGTTCTTCGCCAGTCTCTGCATGGGGTACTTCAAGAGGAAACAAACCATAGAGATAGAACTTAGAACTACTTCATTTTGTCAAGTTTCACGGAGCTAGCACAAACCGTGTTTGATTTACAGTTTCAAACACATCTATCTATGTAGCAGAAAACAGAGTGAAACGTAAAATTTCAAAGTGTTACTGGAAACGAACGCTTGAACCTAGAAGAGTGAAAATTGGGCAGCCAAGTGGCCTTAGTGAACTGATCATTACCACCAAGTATCATCAAGATTTGGTGAAAAAATGTTTGCTGAGATTTCAGCAAACGAGTAGTTTTTTGGAAGCTTGGCAACCCCTTTCAAACGAAAGTGTTCTTCGCCAGTCTCTGCATGGGGTACTTCAAGAGGAAACAAACCATAGAGATAGAACTTAGAACTACTTCATTTTGTCAAGTTTCACGGAGCTAGCACAAACCGTGTTTGATTTAGAGTTTCAAAGACATCTATCTATATAGCAGAAAACAGAGTGAAACCTAAAAATTCAAACTGTTACTGGAAACGAACGCTTGATCCTAGAAGAGTGAAAGTTGGGCGGCCAAGTGGGATTAGTGAACTGATCATTACCACCAAGTATCATCAAGATTTGGTGAAAAAATGTTTGCTGAGATTTCAGCAAACTTGTAGTTTTTTGGAAGCTTGGCAACCCCTTTCAAACGAAAGTTTTTTCGCCAGTCTCTGCATGGGGTACTTCAAGAGGAAACAAACCATAGAGATAGAACTTAGAACTACTTCATTTTGTCAAGTTTCAAGGAGCTAGCACAAACCGTGTTTGATTTAGAGTTTCAAACACATCTATCTATATAACAGAAAACAGAGTGAAACCTAAAAATTCAAAGTGTTACTGGAAATGAACGCTTGAACCTAGAAGAGTGAAAGTTGGGCAGCCAAGTGGGATTAGTGAACTGATCATTACCACCAAGTATCATCAAGATTTGGTGAAAAAATGTTTGCTGAGATTTCAGCAAACTAGTAGTTTTTTGGAAGCTTGGCAACCCCTTTCAAACGAACGTGTTCTTCGCCAGTCTCTGCATGGGGTACTTCACGAGGAATCAAACCATAGAGATAGAACTTAGAACTACTTCATTTTGTCAAGTTTCAAGGAGCTAGCACAAACCGTGTTTGATTTAGAATTCCAAACACAGCTATCTATGTAGGAGAAAACAGAGTGAAACCTAAAAATTCAAACTGTTACTGGAAACGAATGCTTCAACCTAGAAGAATAAAAATTGGGCAGCCAAGTGGGATTAGTGAACTGATCATTACCACCAAGTATCATCAAGATTTGGTGAAAAAATGTTTGCTGAGATTTCAGCAATCTAGTAGTTTTTTGGAAGCTTGGCAACCCCTTTCAAACGAAAGTGTTTTTCGCCAGTCTCTGCATGGGGTACTTCAAGAGGAAACAAACCATAGAGATAGAACTTACAACTACTTCATTTGGTCAAGTTTCAAGGAGCTAGCACAAACCGTGTTTGATTTAGAGTTTCAAACACATCTATCTATATAGCAGAAAACAGAGTGAAACCTAAAAATTCAAAGTGTTACTGGAAACGAACGCTTGAACCTAGAAGAGTGAAAATTGGGCAGCCAAGTGGGATTAGTGAACTGATCATTACCATTAAGTATCATCAAGATTTGGTGAAAAAATGTTTGCTGAGATTTCAGCAAACTAGTAGTTTTTTGGAAGCTTGGCAACCCCTTTCAAACGAAAGTGTTTTTCGCCAGTCTCTGCATGGGGTACTTCAGAAGGAAACAAACCATAGAGATAGAACTTAGAACTACTTCATTTTGTCAAGTTTCACGGAGCTAGCACAAACCGTGTTTGATTTAGAGTTTCAAACACATCTATCTATATAACAGAAAACAGAGTGAAACCTAAAAATTCAAACTGTTACTGGAAACGAACGCTTGAACCTAGAAGAGTGAAAGTTGGGCAGCCAAGTGAGATTAGTGAACTGATCATTACCACCACGTATCATCAAGATTTGGTGAAAAAATATTTGCTGAGATTTCAGCAAACTAGTAATTTTTTGGAAGCTTGGCAACCCCTTTCAAACGAAAGTGTTTTTCGCCAGTCTCTGCATGGGGTACTTCAAGAGGAAACAAACCATAGAGATAGAACTTAGAACTACTTCATTTGCTCAAGTTTCAAGGAGCTAGCACAAACCGTGTTTGATTTAGAGTTTCAAACACATCTATCTATATAGCAGAAAACAGAGTGAAACCTAAAAATTCAAAGTGTTACTGGAAACGAACGCTTGAACCTAGAAGAGTGAAAATTGGGCAGCCAAGTGGGCTTAGTGAACTGATCATTACAACCAATTATCATCAAGATTTGGTGAAAAAATGTTTGCTGAGATTTCAGCAAACCAGTAGTTTTTTGGAAGCTTGGCAACCCCTTTCAAACGAAAGTGTTCTTCGCCAGTCTCTGCATGGGGTACTTCAAGAGGAAACAAACCATAGAGATAGAACTTAGAACTACTTCATTTTGTCAAGTTTCACGGAGCTAGCACAAACCGTGTTTGATTTAGAGTTTCAAACACATCTATCTATATAACAGAAAACAGAGTGAAACCTAAAAATTCAAACTGTTACTGGAAACGAACGCTTGAACCTAGAAGAGTGAAAGTTGGGCATCCAAGTGGGATTAGTGAACTGATCATTACCACCAAGTATCATCAAGATTTGGTGAAAAAATGTTTGCTGAGATTTCAGCAAACGAGAAGTTTTTTGGAAGCTTGGCAACCCCTTTCAAACGAAAGTGTTCTTCGCCAGTCTCTGCATGGGGTACTTCAAGAGGAAACAAACCATAGAGATAGAACTTAGAACTACTTCATTTTGTCAAGTTTCACGGAGCTAGCACAAACCGTGTTTGATTTAGAGTTTCAAACACATCTATCTATATAACAGAAAACAGAGTGAAACCTAAAAATTCAAACTGTTACTGGAAACGAACGCTTGAACCTAGAAGAGTGAAAGTTGGGCAGCCAAGTGAGATTAGTGAACTGATCATTACCACCATGTATCATCAAGATTTGGTGAAAAAATATTTGCTGAGATTTCAGCAAACTAGTAATTTTTTGGAAGCTTGGCAACCCCTTTCAAACGAAAGTGTTTTTCGCCAGTCTCTGCATGGGGTACTTCAAGAGGAAACAAACCATAGAGATAGAACTTAGAACTACTTCATTTGCTCAAGTTTCAAGGAGCTAGCACAAACCGTGTTTTATTTAGAGTTTCAAACACATCTATCTATATAGCAGAAAACAGAGTGAAACCTACAATTTCAAAGTGTTACTGGAAACGAACGCTTGAACCTAGAAGAGTGAAAATTGGGCAGCCAAGTGGGCTTAGTGAACTGATCATTACCACCAAGTATCATCAAGATTTGGTGAAAAAATGTTTGCTGAGATTTCAGCAAACGAGTAGTTTTTTGGAAGCTTGGCAACCCTTTCAAACGAAAGTGTTCTTCGCCAGTCTCTGCATGGGGTACTTCAAGAGGAAACAAACCATAGAGATAGAACTTAGAACTACTTCATTTTGTCAAGTTTCACGGAGCTAGCACAAACCGTGTTTGATTTAGAGTTTCAAAGACATCTATCTATATAGCAGAAAACAGAGTGAAACCTAAAAATTCAAACTGTTACTGGAAACGAACGCTTGATCCTAGAAGAATGAAAGTTGGGCAGCCAAGTGGGATAAGTGAACTGATCATTACCACCAAGTATCATCAATATTTGGTGAAAAAATGTTTGCTGAGATTTCAGCAAACTAGTAGTTTTTTGGAAGCTTGGCAACCCCTTTCAAACGAAAGGGTTTTTCGCCAGTCTCTGCATGGGGTACTTCAATAGGAAACAAACCATAGAGATAGAATTTAGAACTACTTCATTTTGTCAAGTTTCAAGGAGCTAGCACAAACCGTGTTTGATTTAGAGTTTCAAACACATCTATCTATATAGCAGAAAACAGAGTGAAACCTAAAATTTCAAAGTGTTACTGGAAACGAACGCTTGAACCTAGAAGAGTGAAAATTGGGCAGCCAAGTGGGCTTAGTGAACTGATCATTACCACCAAGTATCATCAAGATTTGGTGAAAAAATGTTTGCTGAGATTTCAGCAAACGAGTAGTTTTTTGGAAGCTTGGCAACCCCTTTCAAACGAAAGTGTTCTTCGCCAGTCTCTGCATGGGGTACTTCAAGAGGAAACAAACCATAGAGATAGAACTTAGAACTACTTCATTTTGTCAAGTTTCACGGAGCTAGCACAAACCGTGTTTGATTTAGAGTTTCAAAGACATCTATCTATATAGCAGAAAACAGAGTGAAACCTAAAAATTCAAACTGTTACTGGAAACGAACGCTTGATCCTAGAAGAGTGAAAGTTGGGCGGCCAAGTGGGATTAGTGAACTGATCATTACCACCAAGTATCATCAAGATTTGGTGAAAAAATGTTTGCTGAGATTTCAGCAAACGAGTAGTTTTTTGGAAGCTTGGCAACCCTTTCAAACGAAAGTGTTCTTCGCCAGTCTCTGCATGGGGTACTTCAAGAGGAAACAAACCATAGAGATAGAACTTAGAACTACTTCATTTTGTCAAGTTTCACGGAGCTAGGACAAACCGTGTTTGATTTAGAGTTTCAAAGACATCTATCTATATAGCAGAAAACAGAGTGAAACCTAAAAATTCAAACTGTTACTGGAAACGAACGCTTGATCCTAGAAGAGTGAAAGTTGGGCAGCCAAGTGGGATTAGTGAACTGATCATTACCACCAAGTATCATCAAGATTTGGTGAAAAAATGTTTGCTGAGATTTCAGCAAACGAGTAGTTTTTTGGAAGGTTGGCAACCCCTTTCAAACGAAAGTGTTCTTCGCCAGTCTCTGCATGGGGTACTTCAAGAGGAAACAAACCATAGAGATAGAACTTAGAACTACTTCATTTTGTCAAGTTTCACGGAGCTAGCACAAACCGTGTTTGATTTAGAGTTTCAAAGACATCTATCTATATAGCAGAAAACAGAGTGAAACCTAAAAATTCAAACTGTTACTGGAAACGAACGCTTGATCCTAGAAGAGTGAAAGTTGGGCGGCCAAGTGGGATTAGTGAACTGATCCTTACCACCAAGTATCATCAAGATTTGGTGAAAAAATGTTTGCTGAGATTTCAGCAAACTTGTAGTTTTTTGGAAGCTTGGCAACCCCTTTCAAATGAAAGTTTTTTCTCCAGTCTCTGCATGGGGTACTTCAAGAGGAAAAAAACCATAGAGATAGAACTTAGAACTACTTCATTTTGTCAAGTTTCAAGGAGCTAGCACAAACCGTGTTTGATTTAGAGTTTCAAACACATCTATCTATATAACAGAAAACAGAGTGAAACCTAAAAATTCAAAGTGTTACTGGAAATGAACGCTTGAACCTAGAAGAGTGAAAGTTGGGCAGCCAAGTGGGATTAGTGAACTGATCATTACCACCAAGTATCATCAAGATTTGGTGAAAAAATGTTTGCTGAGATTTCAGCAAACTAGTAGTTTTTTGAAAGCTTGGAAACCCCTTTCAAACGAACGTGTTCTTCGCCAGTCTCTGCATGGGGTACTTCACGAGGAAACAAACCATAGAGATAGAACTTAGAACTACTTCATTTTGTCAAGTTTCAAGGAGCTAGCACAAACCGTGTTTGATTTAGAATTCCAAACACAGCTATCTATGTAGGAGAAAACAGAGTGAAACCTAAAAATTCAAGCTGTTACTGGAAACGAATGCTTCAACCTAGAAGAATAAAAATTGGGCAGCCAAGTGGGATTAGTGAACTGATCATTACCACCAAGTATCATCAAGATTTGGTGAAAAAATGTTTGCTGAGATTTCAGCAAACTAGTAGTTTTTTGGAAGCTTGGCAACCCCTTTCAAACGAAAGTGTTTTTCGCCAGTCTCTGCATGGGGTACTTCAAGAGGAACCAAACCATAGAGATAGAACTTACAACTACTTCATTTTGTCAAGTTTCAAGGAGCTAGCACAAACCGTGTTTGATTTAGAGTTTCAAAGACATCTATCTATATAGCAGAAAACAGAGTGAAACCTAAAATTTCAAAGTGTTACTGGAAACGAACGCTTGAACCTAGAAGAGTAAAAATTGGGCAGCCAAGTGGGCTTAGTGAACTGATCATTACCACCAAGTTTCATCAATTTTTGGTGAAAAAATGTTTGCTGAGATTTCAGCAAACTAGTAGTTTTTTGGAAGCTTGGCAACCCCTTTAAAACGAAAGTGTTTTTCGCCAGTCTCTGCATGGGGTACTTCAAGAGGAAACAAACCATAGAGATAGAACTTAGAACTACTTCATTTGCTCAATTTTCAAGGAGCTAGCACAAACCGTGTTTGATCTGGAGTTTCAAACACATCTATCTATATAGCAGAAAACAGAGTGAAACCTAAAAATTCAAAGTGTTACTGGAAACGAATGCTTGAACCTAGAAGAGTGAAAATTGGGCAGCCAAGTGGGATTAGTGAACTGATCATTACCACCAAGTATCATCAAGATTTGGTGAAAAAATGTTTGCTGAGATTTCAGCAAACTTGTAGTTTTTTGGAAGCTTGGCAACCCCTTTCAAACGAAAGTTTTTTCGCCAGTCTCTGCATGGGGTACTTCAAGAGGAAACAAACCATAGAGATAGAACTTAGAACTACTTCATTTTGTCAAGTTTCAAGGAGCTAGCACAAACCGTGTTTGATTTAGAGTTTCAAACACATCTATCTATATAACAGAAAACAGAGTGAAACCTAAAAATTCAAAGTGTTACTGGAAATGAACGCTTGAACCTAGAAGAGTGAAAGTTGGGCAGCCAAGTGGGATTAGTGAACTGATCAATACCACCAAGTATCATCAAGATTTGGTGAAAAAATGTTTGCTGAGATTTCAGCAAACTAGTAGTTTTTTGGAAGCTTGGCAACCCCTTTCAAACGAACGTGTTCTTCGCCAGTCTCTGCATGGGGTACTTCACGAGGAAACAAACCATAGAGATAGAACTTAGAACTACTTCATTTTGTCAAGTTTCACGGAGCTAGCACAAACCGTGTTTGATTTAGAGTTTCAAACACATCTATCTATATAGCAGAAAACAGAGTGAAACCTAAAAATTCAAACTGTTACTGGAAACGAACGCTTGAACCTAGAAGAGTGAAAGTTGGGCCGCCAAGTGGGCTTAGTGAACTGATCATTACCACCAAGTTTCATCAATTTTTGGTGAAAAAATGTTTGCTGAGATTTCAGCAAACTAGTAGTTTTTTGGAAGCTTGGCAACCCCTTTCAAACGAAAGGGTTTTTCGCCAGTCTCTGCATGGGGTACTTCAATAGGAAACAAACCATAGAGATAGAATTTAGAACTACTTCATTTTGTCAAGTTTCAAGGAGCTAGCACAAACCGTGTTTGATTTAGAGTTTCAAACACATCTATCTATATAGCAGAAAACAGAGTGAAACCTAAAATTTCAAAGTGTTACTGGAAACGAACGCTTGAACCTAGAAGAGTGAAAATTGGGCAGCCAAGTGGGCTTAGTGAACTGATCATTACCACCAAGTATCATCAAGATTTGGTGAAAAAATGTTTGCTGAGATTTCAGCAAACGAGTAGTTTTTTGGAAGCTTGGCAACCCCTTTCAAACGAAAGTGTTCTTCGCCAGTCTCTGCATGGGGTACTTCAAGAGGAAACAAACCATAGAGATAGAACTTAGAACTACTTCATTTTGTCAAGTTTCACGGAGCTAGCACAAACCGTGTTTGATTTAGAGTTTCAAAGACATCTATCTATATAGCAGAAAACAAAGTGAAACCTAAAAATTCAAACTGTTACTGGAAACGAACGCTTGATCCTAGAAGAGTGAAAGTTGGGCGGCCAAGTGGGATTAGTGAACTGATCATTACCACCAAGTATCATCAAGATTTGGTGAAAAAATGTTTGCTGAGATTTCAGCAAACGAGTAGTTTTTTGGAAGCTTGGCAACCCTTTCAAACGAAAGTGTTCTTCGCCAGTCTCTGCATGGGGTACTTCAAGAGGAAACAAACCATAGAGATAGAACTTAGAACTACTTCATTTTGTCAAGTTTCACGGAGCTAGGACAAACCGTGTTTGATTTAGAGTTTCAAAGACATCTATCTATATAGCAGAAAACAGAGTGAAACCTAAAAATTCAAACTGTTACTGGAAACGAACGCTTGATCCTAGAAGAGTGAAAGTTGGGCAGCCAAGTGGGATTAGTGAACTGATCATTACCACCAAGTATCATCAAGATTTGGTGAAAAAATGTTTGCTGAGATTTCAGCAAACGAGTAGTTTTTTGGAAGGTTGGCAACCCCTTTCAAACGAAAGTGTTCTTCGCCAGTCTCTGCATGGGGTACTTCAAGAGGAAACAAACCATAGAGATAGAACTTAGAACTACTTCATTTTGTCAAGTTTCACGGAGCTAGCACAAACCGTGTTTGATTTAGAGTTTCAAAGACATCTATCTATATAGCAGAAAACAGAGTGAAACCTAAAAATTCAAACTGTTACTGGAAACGAACGCTTGATCCTAGAAGAGTGAAAGTTGGGCGGCCAAGTGGGATTAGTGAACTGATCCTTACCACCAAGTATCATCAAGATTTGGTGAAAAAATGTTTGCTGAGATTTCAGCAAACTTGTAGTTTTTTGGAAGCTTGGCAACCCCTTTCAAATGAAAGTTTTTTCTCCAGTCTCTGCATGGGGTACTTCAAGAGGAAAAAAACCATAGAGATAGAACTTAGAACTACTTCATTTTGTCAAGTTTCAAGGAGCTAGCACAAACCGTGTTTGATTTAGAGTTTCAAACACATCTATCTATATAACAGAAAACAGAGTGAAACCTAAAAATTCAAAGTGTTACTGGAAATGAACGCTTGAACCTAGAAGAGTGAAAGTTGGGCAGCCAAGTGGGATTAGTGAACTGATCATTACCACCAAGTATCATCAAGATTTGGTGAAAAAATGTTTGCTGAGATTTCAGCAAACTAGTAGTTTTTTGAAAGCTTGGAAACCCCTTTCAAACGAACGTGTTCTTCGCCAGTCTCTGCATGGGGTACTTCACGAGGAAACAAACCATAGAGATAGAACTTAGAACTACTTCATTTTGTCAAGTTTCAAGGAGCTAGCACAAACCGTGTTTGATTTAGAATTCCAAACACAGCTATCTATGTAGGAGAAAACAGAGTGAAACCTAAAAATTCAAGCTGTTACTGGAAACGAATGCTTCAACCTAGAAGAATAAAAATTGGGCAGCCAAGTGGGATTAGTGAACTGATCATTACCACCAAGTATCATCAAGATTTGGTGAAAAAATGTTTGCTGAGATTTCAGCAAACTAGTAGTTTTTTGGAAGCTTGGCAACCCCTTTCAAACGAAAGTGTTTTTCGCCAGTCTCTGCATGGGGTACTTCAAGAGGAACCAAACCATAGAGATAGAACTTACAACTACTTCATTTTGTCAAGTTTCAAGGAGCTAGCACAAACCGTGTTTGATTTAGAGTTTCAAAGACATCTATCTATATAGCAGAAAACAGAGTGAAACCTAAAATTTCAAAGTGTTACTGGAAACGAACGCTTGAACCTAGAAGAGTAAAAATTGGGCAGCCAAGTGGGCTTAGTGAACTGATCATTACCACCAAGTTTCATCAATTTTTGGTGAAAAAATGTTTGCTGAGATTTCAGCAAACTAGTAGTTTTTTGGAAGCTTGGCAACCCCTTTAAAACGAAAGTGTTTTTCGCCAGTCTCTGCATGGGGTACTTCAAGAGGAAACAAACCATAGAGATAGAACTTAGAACTACTTCATTTGCTCAATTTTCAAGGAGCTAGCACAAACCGTGTTTGATCTGGAGTTTCAAACACATCTATCTATATAGCAGAAAACAGAGTGAAACCTAAAAATTCAAAGTGTTACTGGAAACGAATGCTTGAACCTAGAAGAGTGAAAATTGGGCAGCCAAGTGGGATTAGTGAACTGATCATTACCACCAAGTATCATCAAGATTTGGTGAAAAAATGTTTGCTGAGATTTCAGCAAACTTGTAGTTTTTTGGAAGCTTGGCAACCCCTTTCAAACGAAAGTTTTTTCGCCAGTCTCTGCATGGGGTACTTCAAGAGGAAACAAACCATAGAGATAGAACTTAGAACTACTTCATTTTGTCAAGTTTCAAGGAGCTAGCACAAACCGTGTTTGATTTAGAGTTTCAAACACATCTATCTATATAACAGAAAACAGAGTGAAACCTAAAAATTCAAAGTGTTACTGGAAATGAACGCTTGAACCTAGAAGAGTGAAAGTTGGGCAGCCAAGTGGGATTAGTGAACTGATCAATACCACCAAGTATCATCAAGATTTGGTGAAAAAATGTTTGCTGAGATTTCAGCAAACTAGTAGTTTTTTGGAAGCTTGGCAACCCCTTTCAAACGAACGTGTTCTTCGCCAGTCTCTGCATGGGGTACTTCACGAGGAAACAAACCATAGAGATAGAACTTAGAACTACTTCATTTTGTCAAGTTTCACGGAGCTAGCACAAACCGTGTTTGATTTAGAGTTTCAAACACATCTATCTATATAGCAGAAAACAGAGTGAAACCTAAAAATTCAAACTGTTACTGGAAACGAACGCTTGAACCTAGAAGAGTGAAAGTTGGGCCGCCAAGTGGGCTTAGTGAACTGATCATTACCACCAAGTTTCATCAATTTTTGGTGAAAAAATGTTTGCTGAGATTTCAGCAAACTAGTAGTTTTTTGGAAGCTTGGCAACCCCTTTCAAATGAAAGTGTTTTTCGCCAGTCTCTGCATGGGGTACTTCAAGAGGAAACAAACCATAGAGATAGAACTTAGAACTACTTCCTTTGGTCAAGTTTCAAGGAGCTAGCACAAACCGTGTTTGATTTAGAATTCCAAACACAGCTATCTATGTAGGAGTAAACAGAGTGAAACCTAAAAAATCAAACTGTTACTGGAAACGAATGCTTCAACCTAGAAGAATAAAAATTGGGCAGCCAAGTGGGATTAGTGTACTTATCATTACCACCAAGTATCATCAAGATTTGGTGAAAAAATGTTTGCTGAGATTTCAGCAAACTAGTAGTTTTTTGGAAGCTTGGCAACCCCTTTCAAACGAAAGTGTTTTTCGCCAGTCTCTGCATGGGGTACTTCAAGAGGAAACAAACCATAGAGATAGAACTTACAACTACTTCATTTTGTCAAGTTTCAAGGAGCTAGCACAAACCGTGTTTGATTTAGAGTTTCAAAGACATCTATCTATATAGCAGAAAACAGAGTGAAACCTAAAATTTCAAAGTGTTACTGGAAACGAACGCTTGAACCTAGAAGAGTAAAAATTGGACAGCCAAGTGGGCTTAGTGAACTGATCATTACCACCAAGTTTCATCAATTTTTGGTGAAAAAATGTTTGCTGAGATTTCAGCAAACTAGTAGTTTTTTGGAAGCTTGGCAACCCCTTTAAAACGAAAGTGTTTTTCGCCAGTCTCTGCATGGGGTACTTCAAGAGGAAACAAACCATAGAGATAGAACTTAGAACTACTTCATTTGCTCAATTTTCAAGGAGCTAGCACAAACCGTGTTTGATTTAGAGTTTCAAACACATCTATCTATATAGCAGAAAACAGAGTGAAACCTAAAAATTCAAAGTGTTACTGGAAACGAATGATTGAACCTAGAAGAGTGAAAATTGAGCAACCAAGTGGGATTAGTGAACTGATCATTACCACCAAGTATCATCAAGATTTGGTGAAAAAATGTTTGCTGAGATTTCAGCAAACTTGTAGTTTTTTGGAAGCTTGGCAACCCCTTTCAAACGAAAGTTTTTTCGCCAGTCTCTGCATGGGGTACTTCAAGAGGAAACAAACCATAGAGATAGAACTTAGAACTACTTCATTTTGTCAAGTTTCAAGGAGCTAGCACAAACCGTGTTTGATTTAGAGTTTCAAACACATCTATCTATATAACAGAAAACAGAGTGAAACCTAAAAATTCAAAGTGTTACTGGAAATGAACGCTTGAACCTAGAAGAGTGAAAGTTGGGCAGCCAAGTGGGATTAGTGAACTGATCATTACCACCAAGTATCATCAAGATTTGGTGAAAAAATGTTTGCTGAGATTTCAGCAAACTAGTAGTTTTTTGGAAGCTTGGCAACCCCTTTCAAACGAACGTGTTCTTCGCCAGTCTCTGCATGGGGTACTTCACGAGGAAACAAACCATAGAGATAGAACTTAGAACTACTTCATTTTGTCAAGTTTCACGGAGCTAGCACAAACCGTGTTTGATTTAGAGTTTCAAACACATCTATCTATATAGCAGAAAACAGAGTGAAACCTAAAAATTCAAACTGTTACTGGAAACGAACGCTTGAACCTAGAAGAGTGAAAATTTTGCAGCCAAGTGGGCTTAGTGAACTGATCATTACCACCAAGTATCATCAAGATTTGGTGAAAAAATGTTTGCTGAGATTTCAGCAAACTAGTTGTTTTTTGGAAGCTTGGCAACCCCTTTCAAATGAAAGTGTTTTTCGCCAGTCTCTGCATGGGGTACTTCAAGAGGAAACAAACCATAGAGATAGAACTTAGAACTACTTCATTTGGTCAAGTTTCAAGGAGCTAGCACAAACCGTGTTTGATTTAGAATTCCAAACACAGCTATCTATGTAGGAGAAAACAGAGTGAAACCTAAAAATTCAAACTGTTACTGGAAACGAATGCTTCAACCTAGAAGAATAAAAATTGGGCAGCCAAGTGGGATTAGTCAACTGATCATTACCACCAAGTATCATCAAGATTTGGTGAAAAAATGTTTGCTGAGATTTCAGCAAACTAGTAGTTTTTTGGAAGCTTGGCAACCCCTTTCAAACGAAAGTGTTTTTCGCCAGTCACTGCATGGGGTACTTCAAGAGGAAACAAACCATAGAGATAGAACTTAGAACTACTTCATTTTGTCAAGTTTCAAGGAGCTAGCACAAACCGTGTTTGATTTAGAGTTTCAAACACATCTATCTATATAACAGAAAACAGAGTGAAACCTAAAAATTCAAAGTGTTACTGGAAACGAACGCTTGAACCTAGAAGAGTGAAAGTTGGGCAGCCAAGTGGGATTAGTGAACTGATCATTACCACCAAGTATCATCAAGATTTGGTGAAAAAATGTTTGCTGAGATTTCAGCAAACTAGTAGTTTTTTGGAAGCTTGGCAACCCCTTTCAAACGAATGTGTTCGTCGCCAGTCTCTGCATGGGGTACTTCAAGAGGAAACAAACCATAGAGATAGAACTTAGAACTACTTCATTTTGTCAAGTTTCACGGAGCTAGCACAAACCGTGTTTGATTTAGAGTTTCAAACACATCTATCTATATAGCAGAAAAGAGAGTGAAACCTAAAAATTCAAACTGTTACTGGAAACGAACGCTTGAACCTAGAAGAGTGAAAGTTGGGCAGCCAAGTGGGCTTAGTGAACTGATCATTACCACCAAGTATCATCAAGATTTGGTGAAAAAATGTTTGCTGAGATTTCAGCAAACTAGTAGTTTTTTGGAAGCTTGGCAACCCCTCTCAAATGAAAGTGTTTTTCGCCAGTCTCTGCATGGGGTACTTCAAGAGGAAACAAACCATAGAGATAGAACTTAGAACTACTTCATTTGGTCAAGTTTCACGGAGCTAGCACAAACCGTGTTTGATTTAGAGTTTCAAAGACATCTATCTATATAGCAGAAAACAGAGTGAAACCTAAAAATTCAAACTGTTACTGGAAACGAACGCTTGATCCTAGAAGAGTGAAAGTTGGGCGGCCAAGTGGGATTAGTGAACTGATCCTTACCACCAAGTATCATCAAGATTTGGTGAAAAAATGTTTGCTGAGATTTCAGCAAACTTGTAGTTTTTTGGAAGCTTGGCAACCCCTTTCAAATGAAAGTTTTTTCTCCAGTCTCTGCATGGGGTACTTCAAGAGGAAAAAAACCATAGAGATAGAACTTAGAACTACTTCATTTTGTCAAGTTTCAAGGAGCTAGCACAAACCGTGTTTGATTTAGAGTTTCAAACACATCTATCTATATAACAGAAAACAGAGTGAAACCTAAAAATTCAAAGTGTTACTGGAAATGAACGCTTGAACCTAGAAGAGTGAAAGTTGGGCAGCCAAGTGGGATTAGTGAACTGATCATTACCACCAAGTATCATCAAGATTTGGTGAAAAAATGTTTGCTGAGATTTCAGCAAACTAGTAGTTTTTTGAAAGCTTGGAAACCCCTTTCAAACGAACGTGTTCTTCGCCAGTCTCTGCATGGGGTACTTCACGAGGAAACAAACCATAGAGATAGAACTTAGAACTACTTCATTTTGTCAAGTTTCAAGGAGCTAGCACAAACCGTGTTTGATTTAGAATTCCAAACACAGCTATCTATGTAGGAGAAAACAGAGTGAAACCTAAAAATTCAAGCTGTTACTGGAAACGAATGCTTCAACCTAGAAGAATAAAAATTGGGCAGCCAAGTGGGATTAGTGAACTGATCATTACCACCAAGTATCATCAAGATTTGGTGAAAAAATGTTTGCTGAGATTTCAGCAAACTAGTAGTTTTTTGGAAGCTTGGCAACCCCTTTCAAACGAAAGTGTTTTTCGCCAGTCTCTGCATGGGGTACTTCAAGAGGAACCAAACCATAGAGATAGAACTTACAACTACTTCATTTTGTCAAGTTTCAAGGAGCTAGCACAAACCGTGTTTGATTTAGAGTTTCAAAGACATCTATCTATATAGCAGAAAACAGAGTGAAACCTAAAATTTCAAAGTGTTACTGGAAACGAACGCTTGAACCTAGAAGAGTAAAAATTGGGCAGCCAAGTGGGCTTAGTGAACTGATCATTACCACCAAGTTTCATCAATTTTTGGTGAAAAAATGTTTGCTGAGATTTCAGCAAACTAGTAGTTTTTTGGAAGCTTGGCAACCCCTTTAAAACGAAAGTGTTTTTCGCCAGTCTCTGCATGGGGTACTTCAAGAGGAAACAAACCATAGAGATAGAACTTAGAACTACTTCATTTGCTCAATTTTCAAGGAGCTAGCACAAACCGTGTTTGATCTGGAGTTTCAAACACATCTATCTATATAGCAGAAAACAGAGTGAAACCTAAAAATTCAAAGTGTTACTGGAAACGAATGCTTGAACCTAGAAGAGTGAAAATTGGGCAGCCAAGTGGGATTAGTGAACTGATCATTACCACCAAGTATCATCAAGATTTGGTGAAAAAATGTTTGCTGAGATTTCAGCAAACTTGTAGTTTTTTGGAAGCTTGGCAACCCCTTTCAAACGAAAGTTTTTTCGCCAGTCTCTGCATGGGGTACTTCAAGAGGAAACAAACCATAGAGATAGAACTTAGAACTACTTCATTTTGTCAAGTTTCAAGGAGCTAGCACAAACCGTGTTTGATTTAGAGTTTCAAACACATCTATCTATATAACAGAAAACAGAGTGAAACCTAAAAATTCAAAGTGTTACTGGAAATGAACGCTTGAACCTAGAAGAGTGAAAGTTGGGCAGCCAAGTGGGATTAGTGAACTGATCAATACCACCAAGTATCATCAAGATTTGGTGAAAAAATGTTTGCTGAGATTTCAGCAAACTAGTAGTTTTTTGGAAGCTTGGCAACCCCTTTCAAACGAACGTGTTCTTCGCCAGTCTCTGCATGGGGTACTTCACGAGGAAACAAACCATAGAGATAGAACTTAGAACTACTTCATTTTGTCAAGTTTCACGGAGCTAGCACAAACCGTGTTTGATTTAGAGTTTCAAACACATCTATCTATATAGCAGAAAACAGAGTGAAACCTAAAAATTCAAACTGTTACTGGAAACGAACGCTTGAACCTAGAAGAGTGAAAGTTGGGCCGCCAAGTGGGCTTAGTGAACTGATCATTACCACCAAGTTTCATCAATTTTTGGTGAAAAAATGTTTGCTGAGATTTCAGCAAACTAGTAGTTTTTTGGAAGCTTGGCAACCCCTTTCAAACGAAAGTGTTTTTCGCCAGTCTCTGCATGGGGTACTTCAAGAGGAAACAAACCATAGAGATAGAACTTAGAACTACTTCCTTTGGTCAAGTTTCAAGGAGCTAGCACAAACCGTGTTTGATTTAGAATTCCAAACACAGCTATCTATGTAGGAGTAAACAGAGTGAAACCTAAAAAATCAAACTGTTACTGGAAACGAATGCTTCAACCTAGAAGAATAAAAATTGGGCAGCCAAGTGGGATTAGTGTACTTATCATTACCACCAAGTATCATCAAGATTTGGTGAAAAAATGTTTGCTGAGATTTCAGCAAACTAGTAGTTTTTTGGAAGCTTGGCAACCCCTTTCAAACGAAAGTGTTTTTCGCCAGTCTCTGCATGGGGTACTTCAAGAGGAAACAAACCATAGAGATAGAACTTACAACTACTTCATTTTGTCAAGT
Source organism: Callospermophilus lateralis (assembly GCF_048772815.1). Taxonomy (NCBI): domain Eukaryota; kingdom Metazoa; phylum Chordata; class Mammalia; order Rodentia; family Sciuridae; genus Callospermophilus; species Callospermophilus lateralis. The sequence goes on from NW_027514899.1 coordinate 74,044, forward strand.
TTCAAGGAGCTAGCACAAACCGTGTTTGATTTAGAGTTTCAAAGACATCTATCTATATAGCAGAAAACAGAGTGAAACCTAAAATTTCAAAGTGTTACTGGAAACGAACGCTTGAACCTAGAAGAGTAAAAATTGGACAGCCAAGTGGGCTTAGTGAACTGATCATTACCACCAAGTTTCATCAATTTTTGGTGAAAAAATGTTTGCTGAGATTTCAGCAAACTAGTAGTTTTTTGGAAGCTTGGCAACCCCTTTAAAACGAAAGTGTTTTTCGCCAGTCTCTGCATGGGGTACTTCAAGAGGAAACAAACCATAGAGATAGAACTTAGAACTACTTCATTTGCTCAATTTTCAAGGAGCTAGCACAAACCGTGTTTGATTTAGAGTTTCAAACACATCTATCTATATAGCAGAAAACAGAGTGAAACCTAAAAATTCAAAGTGTTACTGGAAACGAATGATTGAACCTAGAAGAGTGAAAATTGAGCAACCAAGTGGGATTAGTGAACTGATCATTACCACCAAGTATCATCAAGATTTGGTGAAAAAATGTTTGCTGAGATTTCAGCAAACTTGTAGTTTTTTGGAAGCTTGGCAACCCCTTTCAAACGAAAGTTTTTTCGCCAGTCTCTGCATGGGGTACTTCAAGAGGAAACAAACCATAGAGATAGAACTTAGAACTACTTCATTTTGTCAAGTTTCAAGGAGCTAGCACAAACCGTGTTTGATTTAGAGTTTCAAACACATCTATCTATATAACAGAAAACAGAGTGAAACCTAAAAATTCAAAGTGTTACTGGAAATGAACGCTTGAACCTAGAAGAGTGAAAGTTGGGCAGCCAAGTGGGATTAGTGAACTGATCATTACCACCAAGTATCATCAAGATTTGGTGAAAAAATGTTTGCTGAGATTTCAGCAAACTAGTAGTTTTTTGGAAGCTTGGCAACCCCTTTCAAACGAACGTGTTCTTCGCCAGTCTCTGCATGGGGTACTTCACGAGGAAACAAACCATAGAGATAGAACTTAGAACTACTTCATTTTGTCAAGTTTCACGGAGCTAGCACAAACCGTGTTTGATTTAGAGTTTCAAACACATCTATCTATATAGCAGAAAACAGAGTGAAACCTAAAAATTCAAACTGTTACTGGAAACGAACGCTTGAACCTAGAAGAGTGAAAATTTTGCAGCCAAGTGGGCTTAGTGAACTGATCATTACCACCAAGTATCATCAAGATTTGGTGAAAAAATGTTTGCTGAGATTTCAGCAAACTAGTTGTTTTTTGGAAGCTTGGCAACCCCTTTCAAATGAAAGTGTTTTTCGCCAGTCTCTGCATGGGGTACTTCAAGAGGAAACAAACCATAGAGATAGAACTTAGAACTACTTCATTTGGTCAAGTTTCAAGGAGCTAGCACAAACCGTGTTTGATTTAGAATTCCAAACACAGCTATCTATGTAGGAGAAAACAGAGTGAAACCTAAAAATTCAAACTGTTACTGGAAACGAATGCTTCAACCTAGAAGAATAAAAATTGGGCAGCCAAGTGGGATTAGTCAACTGATCATTACCACCAAGTATCATCAAGATTTGGTGAAAAAATGTTTGCTGAGATTTCAGCAAACTAGTAGTTTTTTGGAAGCTTGGCAACCCCTTTCAAACGAAAGTGTTTTTCGCCAGTCACTGCATGGGGTACTTCAAGAGGAAACAAACCATAGAGATAGAACTTAGAACTACTTCATTTTGTCAAGTTTCAAGGAGCTAGCACAAACCGTGTTTGATTTAGAGTTTCAAACACATCTATCTATATAACAGAAAACAGAGTGAAACCTAAAAATTCAAAGTGTTACTGGAAACGAACGCTTGAACCTAGAAGAGTGAAAGTTGGGCAGCCAAGTGGGATTAGTGAACTGATCATTACCACCAAGTATCATCAAGATTTGGTGAAAAAATGTTTGCTGAGATTTCAGCAAACTAGTAGTTTTTTGGAAGCTTGGCAACCCCTTTCAAACGAATGTGTTCGTCGCCAGTCTCTGCATGGGGTACTTCAAGAGGAAACAAACCATAGAGATAGAACTTAGAACTACTTCATTTTGTCAAGTTTCACGGAGCTAGCACAAACCGTGTTTGATTTAGAGTTTCAAACACATCTATCTATATAGCAGAAAAGAGAGTGAAACCTAAAAATTCAAACTGTTACTGGAAACGAACGCTTGAACCTAGAAGAGTGAAAGTTGGGCAGCCAAGTGGGCTTAGTGAACTGATCATTACCACCAAGTATCATCAAGATTTGGTGAAAAAATGTTTGCTGAGATTTCAGCAAACTAGTAGTTTTTTGGAAGCTTGGCAACCCCTCTCAAATGAAAGTGTTTTTCGCCAGTCTCTGCATGGGGTACTTCAAGAGGAAACAAACCATAGAGATAGAACTTAGAACTACTTCATTTGGTCAAGTTTCAAGGAGCTAGCACAAACCGTGTTTGATTTAGAATTCCAAACACAGCTATCTATGTAAGAGAAAACAGAGTGAAACCTAAAAATTCAAACTGTTACTGGAAACGAATGCTTCAACCTAGAAGAATAAAAATTGGGCAGCCAAGTGGGATTAGTGAACTGATCATTACCACCAAGTATCATCAAGATTTGGTGAAAAAATGTTTGCTGAGATTTCAGCAAACTAGTAGTTTTTTGGAAGCTTGGCAACCCCTTTCAAACGAAAGTGTTTTTCGCCAGTCTCTGCATGGGTTACTTCAAGAGGAAACAAACCATAGAGATAGAACTTAGAACTACTTCATTTTGTCAAGTTTCACGGAGCTAGAACAAACCGTGTTTGATTTAGAGTTTCAAAGACATCTATCTATAAAGCAGAAAACAGAGTGAAACCTAAAATTTCAAAGTGTTACTGGAAACGAACGCTTGAACCTAGAAGAGTAAAAATTGGGCAGCCAAGTGGGCTTAGTGAACTGATCATTACCACCAAGTATCATCAAGATTTGGTGAAAAAATGTTTGCTGAGATTTCAGCAAACTAGTAGTTTTTTGGAAGCTTGGCAACCCCTTTCAAACGAAAGTGTTCTTCGCCAGTCTCTGCATGGGGTACTTCAGAAGGAAACAAACCATAGAGATAGAACTTAGAACTACTTCATTTTGTCAAGTTTCACGGAGCTAGCACAAACCGTGTTTGATTTAGAGTTTCAAACACATCTATCTATATAACAGAAAACAGAGTGAAACCTAAAAATTCAAACTGTTACTGGAAATGAACGCTTGATCCTAGAAGAGTGAAAGTTAGGCAGCCAAGTGGGATTAGTGAACTGATCATTACCACCAAGTATCATCAAGATTTGGTGAAAAAATGTTTGCTGAGATTTCAGCAAACTAGTAGTTTTTTGGAAGCTTGGCAACCCCTTTCAAACGAAAGTGTTTTTCGCCAGTCTCTGCATGGGGTACTTCAAGAGGAAACAAACCATAGAGATAGAACTTAGAACTACTTCATTTTGTCAAGTTTCAAGGAGCTAGCACAAACCGTGTTTGATTTAGAATTCCAAACACAGCTATCTATGTAGGAGAAAACAGAATGAAACCTAAAAATTCAAACTGTTACTGGAAACGAATGCTTCAACCTAGAAGAATAAAAATTGGGCAGCCAAGTGGGATTAGTGAACTGATCATTACCACCAAGTATCATCAAGATTTGGTGAAAAAATGTTTGCTGAGATTTCAGCAAACTAGTAGTTTTTTGGAAGCTTGGTAACCCCTTTCAAATGAACGTGTTCTTCGCCAGTCTCTGCATGGGGTACTTCAAGAGGAAACAAACCATAGAGATAGAACTTAGAACTACTTCATTTTGTCAAGTTTCACGGAGCTAGCACAAACCGTGTTTGATTTAGAGTTTCAAACACATCTATCTATATAGCAGAAAACAGAGTGAAACCTAAAAATTCAAACTGTTACTGGAAACGAACGCTTGAACCTAGAAGAGTGAAAGTTGGGCAGCCAAGTGGGCTTAGTAACTGATCATTACCACCAAGTATCATCACGATTTGGTGAAAAAATGTTTGCTGAGATTTCAGCAAACTAGTAGTTTTTTGGAAGCTTGGCAACCCCTTTGAAATGAAAGTGTTTTTCGCCAGTCTCTGCATGGGGTACTTCAAGAGGAAACAAACCATAGAGATAGAACTTAGAACTACTTCATTTGGTCAAGTTTCAAGGAGCTAGCACAAACCGTGTTTGATTTAGAATTCCAAACACAGCTATCTATGTAGGAGAAAACAGAGTGAAACCTAAAAATTCAAACTGTTACTGGAAACGAATGCTTCAACCTAGAAGAATAAAAATTGGGCAGCCAAGTGGGCTTAGTGAACTGATCATTACCACCAAGTATCATCAAGATTTGGTGAAAAAATGTTTGCTGAGATTTCAGCAAACTAGTAGTTTTTTGGAAGCTTGGCAACCCCTTTCAAACGAAAGTGTTTTTTGCCAGTCTCTGCATGGGGTACTTCAAGAGGAAACAAACCATAGAGATAGAACTTACAACTACTTCATTTTGTCAAGTTTCAAGGAGCTAGCACAAACCGTGTTTGATTTAGAGTTTCAAAGACATCTATCTATATAGCAGAAAACAGAGTGAAACCTAAAATTTCAAAGTGTTACTGGAAACGAACGCTTGAACCTAGAAGAGTAAAAATTGGGCAGCCAAGTGGGCTTAGTGAACTGATCATTACCACCAAGTATCATCAAGTTTTGGTGAAAAAATCTTTGCTGAGATTTCAGCAAACTAGTAGTTTTTTGGAAGCTTGGCAACCCCTTTAAAACGAAAGTGTTTTTCGCCAGTCTCTGCATGGGGTACTTCAAGAGGAAACAAACCATAGAGATAGAACTTAGAACTACTTCATTTTGTCAAGTTTCACGGAGCTAGAACAAACCGTGTTTGATTTAGAGTTTCAAACACATCTATCTATATAGCAGAAAACAGAGTGAAACCTAAAAATTCAAAGTGTTACTGGAAACGAATGCTTGAACCTAGAAGAGTGAAAATTGGGCAGCCATGTGGGCTTAGTGAACTGATCATTACCACCAAGTATCATCAAAATTTGGTGAAAAAATGTTTGCTGAGATTTCAGCAAACTAGTAGTTTTTTGGAAGCTTGGCAACCCCTTTCAAACGAAAGTGTTTTTCGCCAGTCTCTGCATGGGGTACTTCAGAAGGAAACAAACCATAGAGATAGAACTTAGAACTACTTCATTTTGTCAAGTTTCACGGAGCTAGCACAAAACGTGTTTGATTTAGAGTTTCAAACACATCTATCTATATAACAGAAAACAGAGTGAAACCTAAAAATTCAAACTGTTACTGGAAACGAACGCTTGAACCTAGAAGAGTGAAAGTTGGGCAGCCAAGTGAGATTAGTGAACTGATCAATACCACCACGTATCATCAAGATTTGGTGAAAAAATATTTGCTGAGATTTCAGCAAACTAGTAGTTTTTTGGAAGCTTGGCAACCCCTTTCTAACGAAAGTGTTTTTCGCCAGTCTCTGCATGGGGTACTTCAAGAGGAAACAAACCATAGAGATAGAACTTAGAACTACTTCATTTTGTCAAGTTTCAAGGAGCTAGCACAAACCGTGTTTGATTTAGAGTTTCAAACACATCTATCTATATAGCAGAAAACAGAGTGAAACCTAAAAATTCAAAGTGTTACTGGAAACGAACGCTTGAACCTAGAAGAGTGAAAATTGGGCAGCCAAGTGGGCTTAGTGAACTGATCATTACCACCAAGTATCATCAAGATTTGGTGAAAAAATGTTTGCTGAGATTTCAGCAAACGAGAAGTTTTTTGGAAGCTTGGCAACCCCTTTCAAACGAAAGTGTTCTTCGCCAGTCTCTGCATGGGGTACTTCAAGAGGAAACAAACCATAGAGATAGAACTTAGAACTACTTCATTTTGTCAAGTTTCACGGAGCTAGCACAAACCGTGTTTGATTTAGAGTTTCAAACACATCTATCTATATAACAGAAAACAGAGTGAAACCTAAAAATTCAAACTGTTACTGGAAACGAACGCTTGAACCTAGAAGAGTGAAAGTTGGGCAGCCAAGTGGGATTAGTGAACTGATCATTACCACCAAGTATCATCAAGATTTGGTGAAAAAATGTTTGCTGAGATTTCAGCAAACGAGTAGTTTTTTGGAAGCTTGGCAACCCCTTTCAAACGAAAGTGTTTTTCGCCAGTCTCTGCATGGGGTACTTCAAGAGGAAACAAACCATAGAGATAGAACTTAGACCTACTTCATTTTGTCAAGTTTCAAGGAGCTAGCACAAACCGTGTTTGATTTAGAGTTTCAAACACATCTATCTATATAACAGAAAACAGAGTGAAACCTAAAAATTCAAAGTGTTACTGGAAACGAACGCTTGAACCTAGAAGAGTGAAAATTGGGCAGCCAAGTGGGCTTAGTGAACTGATCATTACCACCAAGTATCATCAAGATTTGGTGAAAAAATGTTTGCTGAGATTTCAGCAAACTAGTAGTTTTTTGGAAGCTTGGCAACCCCTTTCAAACGAAAGTGTTCTTCGCCAGTCTCTGCATGGGGTACTTCAGAAGGAAACAAACCATAGAGATAGAACTTAGAACTACTTCATTTTGTCAAGTTTCACGGAGCTAGCACAAACCGTGTTTGATTTAGAGTTTCAAACACATCTATCTATATAACAGAAAATAGAGTGAAACCTAAAAATTCAAACTGTTACTGGAAACGAACGCTTGAACCTAGAAGAGTGAAAGTTGGGCAGCCAAGTGAGATTAGTGAACTGATCAATACCACCACGTATCATCAAGATTTGGTGAAAAAATATTTGCTGAGATTTCAGCAAACTAGTAGTTTTTTGGATGCTTGGCAACCTCTTTCAAACGAAAGTGTTTTTCGCCAGTCTCTGCATGGGGTACTTCAAGAATAAACAAACCATAGAGATAGAACTTAGAACTACTTCATTTTGTCAAGTTTCAAGGAGCTAGCACAAACCGTGTTTGATTTAGAGTTTCAAACACATCTATCTATATAGCAGAAAACAGAGTGAAACCTAAAAATTCAAAGTGTTACTGGAAACGAACGCTTGAACCTAGAAGAGTGAAAATTGGGCAGCCAAGTGGGCTTAGTGAACTGATCATTACCACCAAGCATCATCAAGATTTGGTGAAAAAATGTTTGCTGAGATTACAGCAAACGAGAAGTTTTTTGGAAGCTTGGCAACCCCTTTCAAACGAAAGTGTTCTTCGCCAGTCTCTGCATGGGGTACTTCAAGAGGAAACAAACTATAGAGATAGAACTTAGAACTACTTCATTTTGTCAAGTTTCACGGAGCTAGCACAAACCGTGTTTGATTTAGAGTTTCAAACACATCTATCTATATAACAGAAAACAGAGTGAAACCTAAAAATTCAAACTGTTACTGGAAACGAACGCTTGAACCTAGAAGAGTGAAAGTTGGGCAGCCAAGTGGGCTTAGTGAACTGATCATTACCACCAAGTATCATCAAGATTTGGTGAAAAAATGTTTGCTGAGATTTCAGCAAACTAGTAGTTTTTTGGAAGCTTGGCAACCCCTTTCAAATGAAAGTGTTTTTCGCCAGTCTCTGCATGGGGTACTTCAAGAGGAAACAAACCATAGAGATAGAACTTAGAACTACTTCATTTTGTCAAGTTTCAAGGAGTTAGCACAAACCGTGTTTGATTTAGAATTCCAAACACAGCTATCTATGTAGGAGAAAACAGAGTGAAACCTAAAAATTCAAACTGTTACTGGAAACGAATGCTTCAACCTAGAAGAATAAAAATTGGGCAGCCAAGTGGGATTAGTGAACTGATCATTACCACCAAGTATCATCAAGATTTGGTGAAAAAATGTTTGCTGAGATTTCAGCAAACTAGTAGTTTTTTGGAAGCTTGGCAACCCCTTTCAAACGAAAGTGTTTTTCGCCAGTCTCTGCATGGGGTACTTCAAGAGGAAACAAACCATAGAGATAGAACTTACAACTACTTCATTTTGTCAAGTTTCAAGGAGCTAGCACAAACCGTGTTTGATTTAGAGTTTCAAAGACATCTATCTATATAGCAGAAAACAGAGTGAAACCTAAAATTTCAAAGTGTTACTGGAAACGAACGCTTGAACCTAGAAGAGTAAAAATTGGGCAGCCAAGTGGGCTTAGTGAACTGATCATTACCAGCAAGTATCATCAAGTTTTGGTGAAAAAATGTTTGCTGAGATTTCAGCAAACTAGTAGTTTTTTGGAAGCTTGGCAACGCCTTTAAAACGAAAGTGTTTTTCGCCAGTCTCTGCATGGGGTACTTCAAGAGGAAACAAACCATAGAGATAGAACTTAGAACTACTTCATTTTGTCAAGTTTCAAGGAGCTAGCACAAACCGTGTTTGATTTAGAATTCCAAACACAGCTATCTATGTAGGAGAAAACAGAGTGAAACCTAAAAATTCAAACTGTTACTGGAAACGAATGCTTCAACCTAGAAGAATAAAAATTGGGCAGCCAAGTGGGCTTAGTGAACTGATCATTACCACCAAGTATCATCAAGATTTGGTGAAAAAATGTTTGCTGAGATTTCAGCAAACGAGAAGTTTTTTGGAAGCTTGGCAACCCCTTTCAAACGAAAGTGTTCTTCGCCAGTCTCTGCATGGGGTACTTCAAGAGGAAACAAACCATAGAGATAGAACTTAGAACTACTTCATTTTGTCAAGTTTCACGGAGCTAGCACAAACCGTGTTTGATTTAGAGTTTCAAAGACATCTATCTATATAGCAGAAAACAGAGTGAAACCTAAAATTTCAAAGTGTTACTGGAAACGAACGCTTGAACCTAGAACAGTGAAAATTGGGCAGCCAAGTGGGCTTAGTGAACTGATCATTACCACCAAGTATCATCAAGATTTGGTGAAAAAATGTTTGCTGAGATTTCAGCAAACGAGTAGTTTTTTGGAAGCTTGGCAACCCCTTTCAAACGAAAGTTTTTTTCGCCAGTCTCTGCATGGGGTACTTCAAGAGGAAACAAACCATAGAGATAGAACTTAGAACTACTTCATTTTGTCAAGTTTCAAGGAGCTAGCACAAACCGTGTTTGATTTAGGGTTTCAAAGACATCTATCTATATAGCAGAAAACAGAGTGAAACCTAAAAATTCAAACTGTTACTGGAAACGAACGCTTGAACCTAGAAGAGTGAAAGTTGGGCAGCCAAGTGGGATTAGTGAACTGATCATTACCAAAAAGTATCATCAAGATTTGGTGAAAAAATGTTTGCTGAGATTTCAGCAAACGAGTAGTTTTGTGGAAGCTTGGCAACCCCTTTCAAACGAAAGTGTTCTTCGCCAGTCTCTGCATGGGGTACTTCAAGAGGAAACAAACCATGGAGATAGAACTTAGAACTACTTCATTTGGTCAAGTTTCAAGGAGCTAGCACAAACCGTGTTTGATTTAGAATTCCAAACACAGCTATCTATGTAGGAGAAAACAGAGTGAAACCTAAAAATTCAAACTGTTACTGGAAACGAATGCTTCAACCTAGAAGAATAAAAATTGGGCAGCCAAGTGGGATTAGTGAACTGATCATTACCACCAAGTATCATCAAGATTTGGTGAAAAAATGTTTGCTGAGATTTCAGCAAACGAGAAGTTTTTTGGAAGCTTGGCAACCCCTTTCAAACGAAAGTGTTCTTCGCCAGTCTCTGCATGGGGTACTTCAAGAGGAAACAAACCATAGAGATAGAACTTAGAACTACTTCATTTTGTCAAGTTTCACGGAGCTAGCACAAACCTTGTTTGATTTAGAGTTTCAAAGACATCTATCTATATAGCAGAAAACAGAGTGAAACCTAAAATTTCAAACTGTTACTGGAAACGAACGCTTGAACCTAGAAGAGTGAAAATTGGGCAGCCAAGTGGGCTTAGTGAACTGATCATTACCACCAAGTATCATCAAGATTTGGTGAAAATATATTTGCTGAGATTTCAGCAAACGAGTAGTTTTTTGGAAGCTTGGCAACCCCTTTCAAACAAAAGTGTTCCTCGCCAGGCTCTGCATGGGGTACTTCAAGAGGAAACAAACCATAGGAACTTAGATATAGAACTTAGAACTACTTCATTTTGTCAAGTTTCACGGAGCTAGCACCAACCGTGTTTGATTTAGAGTTTCAAACACATCTATCTATATAGCACAAAACAGAGTGAAACCTAAAAATTCAAACTGTTACTGGAAACGAACGCTTGAACCTAGAAGAGTGAAAGTTGGGCAGCCAAGTGGGCTTAGTGAACTGATCATTACCACCAAGTATCATCAAGATTTGGTGAAAAAATGTTTGCTGAGATTTCAGCAAACTAGTAGTTTTTTGGAAGCTTGGCAACCCCTTTCAAATGAAAGTGTTTTTCACCAGTCTCTGCATGGGGTACTTCAAGAGGAAACAAACCATAGAGATAGAACTTAGAACTACTTCATTTGCTCCAGTTTCAAGGAGCTAGCACAAACCGTGTTTGATTTAGAGTTTCAAAGACATCTATCTATATAGCAGAAAACAGAGTGAAACCTAAAAATTCAAACTGTTACTGGAAACGAACGCTTGAACCTAGAAGAGTGAAAGTTGGGCAGCCAAGTGGGCTTAGTGAACTGATCATTACCACCAGTATCATCAAGATTTGGTGAAAAAATGTTTGCTGAGATTTCAGCAAACTAGTAGTTTTTTGGAAGCTTGGCAACCCCTTTCAAACGAAAGTGTTCTTCGCCAGTCTCTGCATGGGGTACTTCAAGAGGAAACAAACCATAGAGATAGAACTTACAACTACTTCACTTTGTCAAGTTTCACGGAGCTAGCACAAACCGTGTTTGATTTAGAGTTTCAAACACATGTATCTATATAGCAGAAAACAGAGTGAAACCTATAATTTCAAAGTGTTACTGGAAACGAACGCTTGAACCTAGAAGAGTGAAAATTGGGCAGCCAAGTGGGTTAGAGAACTCATCATTACCACCAAGTATCATCAAGATTTGGTGAAAAAATGTTTGCTGAGATTTCAGCAAACGAGTAGTTTTTTGGAATTTGGCAACCCCTTTCAAACGAAAGTTTTTTTCGCCAGTCTCTGCATGGGGTACTTCAAGAGGAATCAAACCATAGAGATAGAACTTAGAACTACTTCATTTTGTCAAGTTTCACGGAGCTAGCACAAACCGTGTTTGATTTAGAGTTTCAAAGACATCTATCTATATAGCAGAAAACAGAGTGAAACCTAAAAATTCAAACTGTTACTGGAAACGAACGCTTGAACCTAGAAGAGTGAAAGTTGGGCAGCCAAGTGGGATTAGTGAACTGATCATTACCACCAAGTATCATCAAGATTTGGTGAAAAAATGTTTTCTGAGATTTCAGCAAACTAGTAGTTTTTTGGAAGCTTGGCAACCCCTTTCAAACGAAAGTGTTTTTCGCCAGTGTCTGCATGGGGTACTTCAAGAGGAAACAAACCATAGAGATAGAACTTAGAACAACTTCATTTTGTCAAGTTTCACGGAGCTAGCACAAACTGTGTTTGATTTAGAGTTTCAAACACATCTATCTATATAGCAGAAAACAGAGTGAAACCTAAAATATCAAAGTGTTACTGGAAACGAACGCTTGAACCTAGAAGAGTGAAAATTGGGCAGCCAAGTGGGCTTAGTGAACTGATCATTACCACCAAGTATCATCACGATTTGGTGAAAAATGTTTGCTGAGATTTCAGCAAACTAGTAGTTTTTTGGAAGCTTGGCAACCCCTTTGAAATGAAAGTGTTTTTCGCCAGTCTCTGCATGGGGTACTTCAAGAGGAAACAAACCATAGAGATAGAACTTAGAACTACTTCATTTGGTCAAGTTTCAAGGAGCTAGCACAAACCGTGTTTGATTTAGAATTCCAAACACAGCTATCTATGTAGGAGAAAACAGAGTGAAACCTAAAAATTCAAACTGTTACTGGAAACGAATGCTTCAACCTAGAAGAATAAAAATTGGGCAGCCAAGTGGGCTTAGTGAACTGATCATTACCACCAAGTATCATCAAGATTTGGTGAAAAAATGTTTGCTGAGATTTCAGCAAACTAGTAGTTTTTTGGAAGCTTGGCAACCCCTTTCAAACGAAAGTGTTTTTTGCCAGTCTCTGCATGGGGTACTTCAAGAGGAAACAAACCATAGAGATAGAACTTACAACTACTTCATTTTGTCAAGTTTCAAGGAGCTAGCACAAACCGTGTTTGATTTAGAGTTTCAAAGACATCTATCTATATAGCAGAAAACAGAGTGAAACCTAAAATTTCAAAGTGTTACTGGAAACGAACGCTTGAACCTAGAAGAGTAAAAATTGGGCAGCCAAGTGGGCTTAGTGAACTGATCATTACCACCAAGTATCATCAAGTTTTGGTGAAAAAATCTTTGCTGAGATTTCAGCAAACTAGTAGTTTTTTGGAAGCTTGGCAACCCCTTTAAACGAAAGTGTTTTTCGCCAGTCTCTGCATGGGGTACTTCAAGAGGAAACAAACCATAGAGATAGAACTTAGAACTACTTCATTTTGTCAAGTTTCACGGAGCTAGAACAAACCGTGTTTGATTTAGAGTTTCAAACACATCTATCTATATAGCAGAAAACAGAGTGAAACCTAAAAATTCAAAGTGTTACTGGAAACGAATGCTTGAACCTAGAAGAGTGAAAATTGGGCAGCCATGTGGGCTTAGTGAACTGATCATTACCACCAAGTATCATCAAAATTTGGTGAAAAAATGTTTGCTGAGATTTCAGCAAACTAGTAGTTTTTTGGAAGCTTGGCAACCCCTTTCAAACGAAAGTGTTTTCGCCAGTCTCTGCATGGGGTACTTCAGAAGGAAACAAACCATAGAGATAGAACTTAGAACTACTTCATTTTGTCAAGTTTCACGGAGCTAGCACAAAACGTGTTGATTTAGAGTTCAAACACATCTATCTATATAACAGAAAACAGAGTGAAACCTAAAAATTCAAACTGTTACTGGAAACGAACGCTTGAACCTAGAAGAGTGAAAGTTGGGCAGCCAAGTGAGATTAGTGAACTGATCAATACCACCACGTATCATCAAGATTTGGTGAAAAATATTTGCTGAGATTTCAGCAAACTAGTAGTTTTTTGGAAGCTTGGCAACCCCTTTCTAACGAAAGTGTTTTTCGCCAGTCTCTGCATGGGGTACTTCAAGAGGAAACAAACCATAGAGATAGAACTTAGAACTACTTCATTTTGTCAAGTTTCAAGGAGCTAGCACAAACCGTGTTTGATTTAGAGTTTCAAACACATCTATCTATATAGCAGAAAACAGAGTGAAACCTAAAAATTCAAAGTGTTACTGGAAACGAACGCTTGAACCTAGAAGAGTGAAAATTGGGCAGCCAAGTGGGCTTAGTGAACTGATCATTACCACCAAGTATCATCAAGATTTGGTGAAAAAATGTTTGCTGAGATTTCAGCAAACGAGAAGTTTTTTGGAAGCTTGGCAACCCCTTTCAAACGAAAGTGTTCTTCGCCAGTCTCTGCATGGGGTACTTCAAGAGGAAACAAACCATAGAGATAGAACTTAGAACTACTTCATTTTGTCAAGTTTCACGGAGCTAGCACAAACCGTGTTTGATTTAGAGTTTCAAACACATCTATCTATATAACAGAAAACAGAGTGAAACCTAAAAATTCAAACTGTTACTGGAAACGAACGCTTGAACCTAGAAGAGTGAAAGTTGGGCAGCCAAGTGGGATTAGTGAACTGATCATTACCACCAAGTATCATCAAGATTTGGTGAAAAAATGTTTGCTGAGATTTCAGCAAACGAGTAGTTTTTTGGAAGCTTGGCAACCCCTTTCAAACGAAAGTGTTTTTCGCCAGTCTCTGCATGGGGTACTTCAAGAGGAAACAAACCATAGAGATAGAACTTAGACCTACTTCATTTTGTCAAGTTTCAAGGAGCTAGCACAAACCGTGTTTGATTTAGAGTTTCAAACACATCTATCTATATAACAGAAAACAGAGTGAAACCTAAAAATTCAAAGTGTTACTGGAAACGAACGCTTGAACCTAGAAGAGTGAAAATTGGGCAGCCAAGTGGGCTTAGTGAACTGATCATTACCACCAAGTATCATCAAGATTTGGTGAAAAAATGTTTGCTGAGATTTCAGCAAACTAGTAGTTTTTTGGAAGCTTGGCAACCCCTTTCAAACGAAAGTGTTCTTCGCCAGTCTCTGCATGGGGTACTTCAGAAGGAAACAAACCATAGAGATAGAACTTAGAACTACTTCATTTTGTCAAGTTTCACGGAGCTAGCACAAACCGTGTTTGATTTAGAGTTTCAAACACATCTATCTATATAACAGAAAATAGAGTGAAACCTAAAAATTCAAACTGTTACTGGAAACGAACGCTTGAACCTAGAAGAGTGAAAGTTGGGCAGCCAAGTGAGATTAGTGAACTGATCAATACCACCACGTATCATCAAGATTTGGTGAAAAAATATTTGCTGAGATTTCAGCAAACTAGTAGTTTTTTGGATGCTTGGCAACCTCTTTCAAACGAAAGTGTTTTTCGCCAGTCTCTGCATGGGGTACTTCAAGAATAAACAAACCATAGAGATAGAACTTAGAACTACTTCATTTTGTCAAGTTTCAAGGAGCTAGCACAAACCGTGTTTGATTTAGAGTTTCAAACACATCTATCTATATAGCAGAAAACAGAGTGAAACCTAAAAATTCAAAGTGTTACTGGAAACGAACGCTTGAACCTAGAAGAGTGAAAATTGGGCAGCCAAGTGGGCTTAGTGAACTGATCATTACCACCAAGCATCATCAAGATTTGGTGAAAAAATGTTTGCTGAGATTACAGCAAACGAGAAGTTTTTTGGAAGCTTGGCAACCCCTTTCAAACGAAAGTGTTCTTCGCCAGTCTCTGCATGGGGTACTTCAAGAGGAAACAAACTATAGAGATAGAACTTAGAACTACTTCATTTTGTCAAGTTTCACGGAGCTAGCACAAACCGTGTTTGATTTAGAGTTTCAAACACATCTATCTATATAACAGAAAACAGAGTGAAACCTAAAAATTCAAACTGTTACTGGAAACGAACGCTTGAACCTAGAAGAGTGAAAGTTGGGCAGCCAAGTGGGCTTAGTGAACTGATCATTACCACCAAGTATCATCAAGATTTGGTGAAAAAATGTTTGCTGAGATTTCAGCAAACTAGTAGTTTTTTGGAAGCTTGGCAACCCCTTTCAAATGAAAGTGTTTTTCGCCAGTCTCTGCATGGGGTACTTCAAGAGGAAACAAACCATAGAGATAGAACTTAGAACTACTTCATTTTGTCAAGTTTCAAGGAGTTAGCACAAACCGTGTTTGATTTAGAATTCCAAACACAGCTATCTATGTAGGAGAAAACAGAGTGAAACCTAAAAATTCAAACTGTTACTGGAAACGAATGCTTCAACCTAGAAGAATAAAAATTGGGCAGCCAAGTGGGATTAGTGAACTGATCATTACCACCAAGTATCATCAAGATTTGGTGAAAAAATGTTTGCTGAGATTTCAGCAAACTAGTAGTTTTTTGGAAGCTTGGCAACCCCTTTCAAACGAAAGTGTTTTTCGCCAGTCTCTGCATGGGGTACTTCAAGAGGAAACAAACCATAGAGATAGAACTTACAACTACTTCATTTTGTCAAGTTTCAAGGAGCTAGCACAAACCGTGTTTGATTTAGAGTTTCAAAGACATCTATCTATATAGCAGAAAACAGAGTGAAACCTAAAATTTCAAAGTGTTACTGGAAACGAACGCTTGAACCTAGAAGAGTAAAAATTGGGCAGCCAAGTGGGCTTAGTGAACTGATCATTACCAGCAAGTATCATCAAGTTTTGGTGAAAAAATGTTTGCTGAGATTTCAGCAAACTAGTAGTTTTTTGGAAGCTTGGCAACGCCTTTAAAACGAAAGTGTTTTTCGCCAGTCTCTGCATGGGGTACTTCAAGAGGAAACAAACCATAGAGATAGAACTTAGAACTACTTCATTTTGTCAAGTTTCAAGGAGCTAGCACAAACCGTGTTTGATTTAGAATTCCAAACACAGCTATCTATGTAGGAGAAAACAGAGTGAAACCTAAAAATTCAAACTGTTACTGGAAACGAATGCTTCAACCTAGAAGAATAAAAATTGGGCAGCCAAGTGGGCTTAGTGAACTGATCATTACCACCAAGTATCATCAAGATTTGGTGAAAAAATGTTTGCTGAGATTTCAGCAAACGAGAAGTTTTTTGGAAGCTTGGCAACCCCTTTCAAACGAAAGTGTTCTTCGCCAGTCTCTGCATGGGGTACTTCAAGAGGAAACAAACCATAGAGATAGAACTTAGAACTACTTCATTTTGTCAAGTTTCACGGAGCTAGCACAAACCGTGTTTGATTTAGAGTTTCAAAGACATCTATCTATATAGCAGAAAACAGAGTGAAACCTAAAATTTCAAAGTGTTACTGGAAACGAACGCTTGAACCTAGAACAGTGAAAATTGGGCAGCCAAGTGGGCTTAGTGAACTGATCATTACCACCAAGTATCATCAAGATTTGGTGAAAAAATGTTTGCTGAGATTTCAGCAAACGAGTAGTTTTTTGGAAGCTTGGCAACCCCTTTCAAACGAAAGTTTTTTTCGCCAGTCTCTGCATGGGGTACTTCAAGAGGAAACAAACCATAGAGATAGAACTTAGAACTACTTCATTTTGTCAAGTTTCAAGGAGCTAGCACAAACCGTGTTTGATTTAGGGTTTCAAAGACATCTATCTATATAGCAGAAAACAGAGTGAAACCTAAAAATTCAAACTGTTACTGGAAACGAACGCTTGAACCTAGAAGAGTGAAAGTTGGGCAGCCAAGTGGGATTAGTGAACTGATCATTACCAAAAAGTATCATCAAGATTTGGTGAAAAAATGTTTGCTGAGATTTCAGCAAAAGAGTAGTTTTGTGGAAGCTTGGCAACCCCTTTCAAACGAAAGTGTTCTTCGCCAGTCTCTGCATGGGGTACTTCAAGAGGAAACAAACCATGGAGATAGAACTTAGAACTACTTCATTTGGTCAAGTTTCAAGGAGCTAGCACAAACCGTGTTTGATTTAGAATTCCAAACACAGCTATCTATGTAGGAGAAAACAGAGTGAAACCTAAAAATTCAAACTGTTACTGGAAACGAATGCTTCAACCTAGAAGAATAAAAATTGGGCAGCCAAGTGGGATTAGTGAACTGATCATTACCACCAAGTATCATCAAGATTTGGTGAAAAAATGTTTGCTGAGATTTCAGCAAACGAGAAGTTTTTTGGAAGCTTGGCAACCCCTTTCAAACGAAAGTGTTCTTCGCCAGTCTCTGCATGGGGTACTTCAAGAGGAAACAAACCATAGAGATAGAACTTAGAACTACTTCATTTTGTCAAGTTTCACGGAGCTAGCACAAACCTTGTTTGATTTAGAGTTTCAAAGACATCTATCTATATAGCAGAAAACAGAGTGAAACCTAAAATTTCAAACTGTTACTGGAAACGAACGCTTGAACCTAGAAGAGTGAAAATTGGGCAGCCAAGTGGGCTTAGTGAACTGATCATTACCACCAAGTATCATCAAGATTTGGTGAAAATATATTTGCTGAGATTTCAGCAAACGAGTAGTTTTTTGGAAGCTTGGCAACCCCTTTCAAACAAAAGTGTTCCTCGCCAGGCTCTGCATGGGGTACTTCAAGAGGAAACAAACCATAGGAACTTAGATATAGAACTTAGAACTACTTCATTTTGTCAAGTTTCACGGAGCTAGCACCAACCGTGTTTGATTTAGAGTTTCAAACACATCTATCTATATAGCACAAAACAGAGTGAAACCTAAAAATTCAAACTGTTACTGGAAACGAACGCTTGAACCTAGAAGAGTGAAAGTTGGGCAGCCAAGTGGGCTTAGTGAACTGATCATTACCACCAAGTATCATCAAGATTTGGTGAAAAAATGTTTGCTGAGATTTCAGCAAACTAGTAGTTTTTTGGAAGCTTGGCAACCCCTTTCAAATGAAAGTGTTTTTCACCAGTCTCTGCATGGGGTACTTCAAGAGGAAACAAACCATAGAGATAGAACTTAGAACTACTTCATTTGCTCCAGTTTCAAGGAGCTAGCACAAACCGTGTTTGATTTAGAGTTTCAAAGACATCTATCTATATAGCAGAAAACAGAGTGAAACCTAAAAATTCAAACTGTTACTGGAAACGAACGCTTGAACCTAGAAGAGTGAAAGTTGGGCAGCCAAGTGGGCTTAGTGAACTGATCATTACCACCAAGTATCATCAAGATTTGGTGAAAAAATGTTTGCTGAGATTTCAGCAAACTAGTAGTTTTTTGGAAGCTTGGCAACCCCTTTAAAACGAAAGTGTTTTTCGCCAGTCTCTGCATGGGGTACTTCAAGAGGAAACAAACCATAGAGATAGAACTTAGAACTACTTCATTTTGTCAAGTATCAAGGAGCTAGCACAAACCGTGTTTGATTTAGAATTCCAAACACAGCTATCTATGTAGGAGAAAACAGAGTGAAACCTAAAAATTCAAACTGTTACTGGAAACGAATGCTTCAACCTAGAAGAATAAAAATTATGCAGCCAAGTGGGATTAGTGAACTGATCATTACCACCAAGTATCATCAAGATTTGGTGAAAAAATGTTTGCTAAGATTTCAGCAAACGAGAAGTTTTTTGGAAGCTTGGCAACCCCTTTCAAACGAAAGTGTTCTTC
Source organism: Callospermophilus lateralis (assembly GCF_048772815.1). Classification (NCBI taxonomy): domain Eukaryota; kingdom Metazoa; phylum Chordata; class Mammalia; order Rodentia; family Sciuridae; genus Callospermophilus; species Callospermophilus lateralis. The sequence goes on from NW_027514899.1 coordinate 92,872, forward strand.
GCCAGTCTCTGCATGGGGTACTTCAAGAGGAAACAAACCATAGAGATAGAACTTACAACTACTTCACTTTGTCAAGTTTCACGGAGCTAGCACAAACCGTGTTTGATTTAGAGTTTCAAACACATGTATCTATATAGCAGAAAACAGAGTGAAACCTATAATTTCAAAGTGTTACTGGAAACGAACGCTTGAACCTAGAAGAGTGAAAATTGGGCAGCCAAGTGGGTTAGAGAACTCATCATTACCACCAAGTATCATCAAGATTTGGTGAAAAAATGTTTGCTGAGATTTCAGCAAACGAGTAGTTTTTTGGAATTTGGCAACCCCTTTCAAACGAAAGTTTTTTTCGCCAGTCTCTGCATGGGGTACTTCAAGAGGAATCAAACCATAGAGATAGAACTTAGAACTACTTCATTTTGTCAAGTTTCACGGAGCTAGCACAAACCGTGTTTGATTTAGAGTTTCAAAGACATCTATCTATATAGCAGAAAACAGAGTGAAACCTAAAAATTCAAACTGTTACTGGAAACGAACGCTTGAACCTAGAAGAGTGAAAGTTGGGCAGCCAAGTGGGATTAGTGAACTGATCATTACCACCAAGTATCATCAAGATTTGGTGAAAAAATGTTTTCTGAGATTTCAGCAAACTAGTAGTTTTTTGGAAGCTTGGCAACCCCTTTCAAACGAAAGTGTTTTTCGCCAGTGTCTGCATGGGGTACTTCAAGAGGAAACAAACCATAGAGATAGAACTTAGAACAACTTCATTTTGTCAAGTTTCACGGAGCTAGCACAAACCGTGTTTGATTTAGAGTTTCAAACACATCTATCTATATAGCAGAAAACAGAGTGAAACCTAAAATATCAAAGTGTTACTGGAAACGAACGCTTGAACCTAGAAGAGTGAAAATTGGGCAGCCAAGTGGGCTTAGTGAACTGATCATTACCACCAAGTATCATCAAGTTTTGGTGAAAAAATGTTTGCTGAGATTTCAGCAAACGAGTAGTTTTTTGGAAGCTTGGCAACCCCTTTCAAATGAAAGTGTTCTTCGCCAGTCTCTGCATGGGGTACTTCAAGAGGAAACAAACCATAGATATAGAACTTAGAACTACTTCATTTTGTCAAGTTTCACGGAGCTAGCACAAACCGTGTTTGATTTAGAGTTTCAAACACATCTATCTATATAGCAGATAACAGAGTGAAACCTAAAAATTCAAACTGTTACTGGAAACAAACGCTTGAACCTAGAAGAGTGAAAGTTGGGCAGCCAAGTGGGCTTAGTGAACTGATCATTACCACCAAGTATCATCAAGATTTGGTGAAAAAATGTTTGCTGAGATTTCAGCAAACTAGTAGTTTTTTGGAAGCTTGGCAACCCCTTTCAAATGAAAGTGTTTTTCGCCAGTCTCTGCATTTGGTACTTCAAGAGGAAACAAACCATAGAGATAGAACTTAGAACTACTTCATTTTGTCAAGTTTCAAGGAGCTAGCACAAACCGTGTTTGATTTAGAATTCCAAACACAGCTATCTATGTAGGAGAAAACAGAGTGAAAACTAAAAATTCAAACTGTTACTGGAAATGAATGCTTCAACCTAGAAGAATTAAAATTGGGCAGCCAAGTGGGATTAGTGAACTGATCATTACTACCAAGTATCATCAAGATTTGGTGAAAAAATGTTTGCTGAGATTTCAGCAAACGAGAAGTTTTTTGGAAGCTTGGCAACCCCTTTCAAACGAAAGTGTTCTTCGCCAGTCTCTCCATGGGGTACTTCAAGAGGAAACAAACCATAGAGATAGAACTTAGAACTACTTCATTTTGTCAAGTTTCACGGAGCTAGCACAAACCGTGTTTGATTTAGAGTTTCAAACACATCTATCTATATAGCAGAAAACAGAGTGAAACCTTAAATTTCAAAGTGTTACTGGAAACGAACGCTTGAACATAGAAGAGTGAAAATTGGGCAGCCAAGTGGGCTTAGTGAACTGATCATTACCACCAAGTATCATCAAGATTTGGTGAAAAAATATTTGCTGAGATTTCAGCAAACGAGTAGTTTTTTGGAAGCTTGGCAACCCCTTTCAAACGAAAGTTTTTTTCGCCAGTCTCTGCATGGGGTACTTCAAGAGGAAACAAACCATAGAGATAGAACTTAGAACTACTTCATTTGCTCAAGTTTCAAGGAGCTAGCACAAACCGTGTTTGATTTAGAGTTTCAAAGACATCTATCTATATAGCAGAAAACAGAGTGAAACCTAAAATTTCAAAGTGTTACTGGAAACGAACGCTTGAACCTAGAAGAGTGAAAATTGGGCAGCCAAGTGGGTTAGTGAACTGATCATTACCACCAAGTATCATCAAGATTTGGTGAAAAAATGTTTGCTGAGATTTCAGCAAACGAGAAGTTTTTTGGAAGCTTGGCAACCCCTTTCAAACGAAAGTTTTTTTCGCCAGTCTCTGCATGGGGTACTTCAAGAGGAAACAAACCATAGAGATAGAACTTAGAACTACTTCATTTTGTCAAGTTTCACGGAGCTAGCACAAACCGTGTTTGATTTAGAGTTTCAAAGACATCTATCTATATAGCAGAAAACAGAGTGAAACCTAAAAATTCAAACTGTTACTGGAAACGAACGCTTGAACCTAGAAGAGTGAAAGTTGGGCAGCCAAGTGGGCTTAGTGAACTGATCATTACCACCAAGTATCATCAAGATTTGGTGAAAAAATGTTTGCTGAGATTTCAGCAAACAAGTAGTTTTTTGGAAGCTTGGCAACCCCTTTAAAACGAAAGTGTTTTTCGCCAGTCTCTGCATGGGGTACTTCAAGAGGAAACAAACCATAGAGATAGAACTTAGAACTACTTCATTTTGTCAAGTATCAAGGAGCTAGCACAAACCGTGTTTGATTTAGAATTCCAAACACAGCTATCTATGTAGGAGAAAACAGAGTGAAACCTAAAAATTCAAACTGTTACTGGAAACGAATGCTTCAACCTAGAAGAATAAAAATTATGCAGCCAAGTGGGATTAGTGAACTGATCATTACCACCAAGTATCATCAAGATTTGGTGAAAAAATGTTTGCTGAGATTTCAGCAAACGAGAAGTTTTTTGGAAGCTTGGCAACCCCTTTCAAACGAAAGTGTTCTTCGCCAGTCTCTGCATGGGGTACTTCAAGAGGAAACAAACCATAGAGATAGAACTTACAACTACTTCACTTTGTCAAGTTTCACGGAGCTAGCACAAACCGTGTTTGATTTAGAGTTTCAAACACATGTATCTATATAGCAGAAAACAGAGTGAAACCTAAAATTTCAAAGTGTTACTGGAAACGAACGCTTGAACCTAGAAGAGTGAAAATTGGGCAGCCAAGTGGGTTAGTGAACTCATCATTACCACCAAGTATCATCAAGATTTGGTGAAAAAATGTTTGCTGAGATTTCAGCAAACGAGTAGTTTTTTGGAATTTGGCAACCCCTTTCAAACGAAAGTTTTTTTCGCCAGTCTCTGCATGGGGTACTTCAAGAGGAATCAAACCATAGAGATAGAACTTAGAACTACTTCATTTTGTCAAGTTTCACGGAGCTAGCACAAACCGTGTTTGATTTAGAGTTTCAAAGACATCTATCTATATAGCAGAAAACAGAGTGAAACCTAAAAATTCAAACTGTTACTGGAAACGAACGCTTGAACCTAGAAGAGTGAAAGTTGGGCAGCCAAGTGGGATTAGTGAACTGATCATTACCACCAAGTATCATCAAGATTTGGTGAAAAAATGTTTTCTGAGATTTCAGCAAACTAGTAGTTTTTTGGAAGCTTGGCAACCCCTTTCAAACGAAAGTGTTCTTCGCCCGTCTCTGCATGGGGTACTTCAAGAGTCAACAAACCATAGAGATAGAACTTAGAACAACTTCATTTTGTCAAGTTTCACGGAGCTAGCACAAACCGTGTTTGATTTAGAGTTTCAAACACATCTATCTATATAGCAGAAAACAGAGTGAAACCTAAAATATCAAAGTGTTACTGGAAACGAACGCTTGAACCTAGAAGAGTGAAAATTGGGCAGCCAAGTGGGCTTAGTGAACTGATCATTACCACCAAGTATCATCAAGATTTGGTGAAAAAATGTTTGCTGAGATTTCAGCAAACGAGTAGTTTTTTGGAAGCTTGGCAACCCCTTTCAAACGAAAGTGTTCTTCGCCAGTCTCTGCATGGGGTACTTCAAGAGGAAACAAACCATAGATATAGAACTTAGAACTACTTCATTTTGTCAAGTTTCACGGAGCTAGCACAAACCGTGTTTGATTTAGAGTTTCAAACACATCTATCTATATAGCAGATAACAGAGTGAAACCTAAAAATTCAAACTGTTACTGGAAACAAACGCTTGAACCTAGAAGAGTGAAAGTTGGGCAGCCAAGTGGGCTTAGTGAACTGATCATTACCACCAAGTATCATCAAGATTTGGTGAAAAAATGTTTGCTGAGATTTCAGCAAACTAGTAGTTTTTTGGAAGCTTGGCAACCCCTTTCAAATGAAAGTGTTTTTCGCCAGTCTCTGCATTTGGTACTTCAAGAGGAAACAAACCATAGAGATAGAACTTAGAACTACTTCATTTTGTCAAGTTTCAAGGAGCTAGCACAAACCGTGTTTGATTTAGAATTCCAAACACAGCTATCTATGTAGGAGAAAACAGAGTGAAACCTAAAAATTCAAACTGTTACTGGAAATGAATGCTTCAACCTAGAAGAATTAAAATTGGGCAGCCAAGTGGGATTAGTGAACTGATCATTACTACCAAGTATCATCAAGATTTGGTGAAAAAATGTTTGCTGAGATTTCAGCAAACGAGAAGTTTTTTGGAAGCTTGGCAACCCCTTTCAAACGAAAGTGTTCTTCGCCAGTCTCTCCATGGGGTACTTCAAGAGGAAACAAACCATAGAGATAGAACTTAGAACTACTTCATTTTGTCAAGTTTCACGGAGCTAGCACAAACCGTGTTTGATTTAGAGTTTCAAACACATCTATCTATATAGCAGAAAACAGAGTGAAACCTTAAATTTCAAAGTGTTACTGGAAACGAACGCTTGAACATAGAAGAGTGAAAATTGGGCAGCCAAGTGGGCTTAGTGAACTGATCATTACCACCAAGTATCATCAAGATTTGGTGAAAAAATATTTGCTGAGATTTCAGCAAACGAGTAGTTTTTTGGAAGCTTGGCAACCCCTTTCAAACGAAAGTTTTTTTCGCCAGTCTCTGCATGGGGTACTTCAAGAGGAAACAAACCATAGAGATACAACTTAGAACTACTTCATTTGCTCAAGTTTCAAGGAGCTAGCACAAACCGTGTTTGATTTAGAGTTTCAAAGACATCTATCTATATAGCAGAAAACAGAGTGAAACCTAAAATTTCAAAGTGTTACTGGAAACGAACGCTTGAACCTAGAAGAGTGAAAATTGGGCAGCCAAGTGGGTTAGTGAACTGATCATTACCACCAAGTATCATCAAGATTTGGTGAAAAAATGTTTGCTGAGATTTCAGCAAACGAGAAGTTTTTTGGAAGCTTGGCAACCCCTTTCAAACGAAAGTTTTTTTCGCCAGTCTCTGCATGGGGTACTTCAAGAGGAAACAAACCATAGAGATAGAACTTAGAACTACTTCATTTTGTCAAGTTTCACGGAGCTAGCACAAACCGTGTTTGATTTAGAGTTTCAAAGACATCTATCTATATAGCAGAAAACAGAGTGAAACCTAAAAATTCAAACTGTTACTGGAAACGAACGCTTGAACCTAGAAGAGTGAAAGTTGGGCAGCCAAGTGGGATTAGTGAACTGATCATTACCACCAAGTATCATCAAGATTTGGTGAAAAAATGTTTTCTGAGATTTCAGCAAACTAGTAGTTTTTTGGAAGCTTGGCAACCCCTTTCAAACGAAAGTGTTTTTCGCCAGTCTCTGCATGGGGTACTTCAAGAGGAAACAAACCATAGAGATAGAACTTAGAACTACTTCATTTTGTCAAGTTTCACGGAGCTAGCACAAACCGTGTTTGATTTAGAGTTTCAAACACATCTACCTATATAGCAGAAAACAGAGTGAAACCTAAAATTTCAAAGTGTTACTGGAAACGAACGCTTGAACCTAGAAGAGTGAAAATTGGGCAGCCAAGTGGGCTTAGTGAACTGATCATTACCACCAAGTATCATCAAGATTTGGTGAAAAAATGTTTGCTGAGATTTCAGCAAACGAGTAGTTTTTTGGAAGCTTGGCAACCCCTTTCAAACGAAAGTGTTCTTCGCCAGTCTCTGCATGGGGTATTTAAGAGGAAACAAACCATAGATATAGAACTTAGAACTACTTCATTTTGTCAAGTTTCACGGAGCTAGCACAAACCGTGTTTGATTTAGAGTTTCAAACACATCTATCTATATAGCAGATAACAGAGTGAAACCTAAAAATTCAAACTGTTACTGGAAACGAACGCTTGAACCTAGAAGAGTGAAAGTTGGGCAGCCAAGTGGGCTTAGTGAACTGATCATTACCACCAAGTATCATCAAGATTTGGTGAAAAAATGTTTGCTGAGATTTCAGCAAACTAGTAGTTTTTTGGAAGCTTGGCAACCCCTTTCAAATGAAAGTGTTTTTCGCCAGTCTCTGCATTTGGTACTTCAAGAGGAAACAAACCATAGAGATAGAACTTAGAACTACTTCATTTTGTCAAGTTTCAAAGAGCTAGCACAAACCGTGTTTGATTTAGAATTCCAAACACAGCTATCTATGTAGGAGAAAACAGAGTGAAACCTAAAAATTCAAACTGTTACTGGAAATGAATGCTTCAACCTAGAAGAATTAAAATTGGGCAGCCAAGTGGGATTAGTGAACTGATCATTACCACCAAGTATCATCAAGATTTGGTGAAAAAATGTTTGCTGAGATTTCAGCAAACTAGTTGTTTTTTGGAAGCTTGGCACCCCTTTCAAACGAAAGTGTTTTTCGCCAGTCTCTGCATGGGGTACTTCAAGAGGAAACAAACCATAGAGATAGAACTTACAACTACTTCATTTTGTCAAGTTTCAAGGAGCTAGCACAAACCGTGTTTGATTTAGAGTTTCAAAGACATCTATCTATATAGCAGAAAACAGAGTGAAACCTAAAATTTCAAAGTGTTACTGGAAACGAACGCTTGAACCTAGAAGAGTAAAAATTGGGCAGCCAAGTGGGCTTAGTGAACTGATCATTACCACCAAGTATCATCAAGTTTTGGTGAAAAAATGTTTGCTGAGATTTCAGCAAACTAGTAGTTTTTTGGAAGCTTTTCAACCCCTTTAAAACGAAAGTGTTTTTCGCCAGTCTCTGCATGGGGTACTTCAAGAGGAAACAAACCATAGAGATAGAACTTAGAACTACTTCATTTGCTCAAGTTTCAAGGAGCTAGCACAAACCGTGTTTGATTTAGAATTCCAAACACAGCTATCTATGTAGGAGAAAACAGAGTGAAACCTAAAAATTCAAACTGTTACGGGAAACGAATGCTTCAACCTAGAAGAATAAAAATTGGGCAGCCAAGTGGGATTAGTGAACTGATCATTACTACCAAGTATCATCAAGATTTGGTGAAAAAATGTTTGCTGAGATTTCAGCAAACGAGAAGTTTTTTGGAAGCTTGGCAACCCCTTTCAAACGAAAGTGTTCTTCGCCAGTCTCTCCATGGGGTACTTCAAGAGGAAACAAACCATAGAGATAGAACTTAGAACTACTTCATTTTGTCAAGTTTCACGGAGCTAGCACAAACCGTGTTTGATTTAGAGTTTTCTAACACATCTATCTATATAGCAGAAAACAGAGTGAAACCTTAAATTTCAAAGTGTTACTGGAAACGAACGCTTGAACCTAGAAGAGTGAAAATTGGGCAGCCAAGTGGGCTTAGTGAACTGATCATTACCACCAAGTATCATCAAGATTTGGTGAAAAAATGTTTGCTGAGATTTCAGCAAACGAGTAGTTTTTTGGAAGCTTGGCAACCCCTTTCAAACGAAAGTTTTTTTCGCCAGTCTCTGCATGGGGTACTTCAAGAGGAAACAAACCATAGAGATAGAACTTAGAACTACTTCATTTTGTCAAGTTTCACGGAGCTAGCACAAACCGTGTTTGATTTAGAGTTTCAAAGACATCTATCTATATAGCAGAAAACAGAGTGAAACCTAAAAATTCAAACTGTTACTGGAAACGAACGCTTGAACCTAGAAGAGTGAAAGTTGGGCAGCCAAGTGGGATTAGTGAACTGATCATTACCACCAGGTATCATCAAGATTTGGTGAAAAAATGTTTGCTGAGATTTCAGCAAACTAGTAGTTTTTTGGAAGCTTGGCAACCCATTTCAAACGAAAGTGTTTTTCGCCAGTCTCTGCATGGGGTACTTCAAGAGGAAACAAATCATAGAGATAGAACTTAGAACTACTTCATTTTGTCAAGTTTCACGGAGCTAGCACAAACCGTGTTTGATTTAGAGTTTCAAACACATCTATCTATATAGCAGAAAACAGAGTGAAACCTAAAATTTCAAAGTGTTACTGGAAACGAACGCTTGAACCTAGAAGAGTGAAAATTGGGCAGCCAAGTGGGCTTAGTGAACTGATCATTACCACCAAGTATCATCAAGATTTGGTGAAAAAATGTTTGCTGAGATTTCAGCAAACGAGTAGTTTTTTGGAAGCTTGGCAACCCCTTTCAAACGAAAGTGTTCTTCGCCAGTCTCTGCATGGGGTACATCAAGAGGAAACAAACCATAGATATAGAACTTAGAACTACTTCATTACGTCAAGTTTCACGGAGCTAGCACAAACCGTGTTTGATTTAGAGTTTCAAACACATCTATCTATATAGCAGAAAACAGAGTGAAACCTAAAAATTCAAACTGATACTGGAAACGAACGCTTGAACCTAGAAGAGTGAAAGTTGGGCAGCCAAGTGGGCTTAGTGAACTGATCATTACCACCAAGTATCATCAAGATTTGGTGAAAAAATGTTTGCTGAGATTTCAGCAAACTAGTAGTTTTTTGGAAGCTTGGCAACCCCTTTCAAATGAAAGTGTTTTTCACCAGTCTCTGCATGGGGTACTTCAAGAGGAAACAAACCATAGAGATAGAACTTAGAACTACTTCATTTGCTCAAGTTTCAAGGAGCTAGCACAAACCGTGTTTGATTTAGAGTTTCAAAGACATCTATCTATATAACAGAAAACAGAGTGAAACCTAAAAATTCAAACTGTTACTGGAAACGAACGCTTGAACCTAGAAGAGTGAAAGTTGGGCAGCCAAGTGGGATTAGTGAACTGATCATTACCACCAAGTATCATCAAGATTTGGTGAAAAAATGTTTGCTGAGATTTCAGCAAACGAGAAGTTTTTTGGAAGCTTCGCAACCCCTTTCAAACGAAAGTGTTCTTCGCCAGTCTCTGCATGGGGTACTTCAAGAGGAAACAAACCATAGAGATAGAACTTAGAACTACTTCATTTTGTCAAGTTTCACGGAGCTAGCACAAACCGTGTTTGATTTAGAGTTTCAAACACATCTATCTATATAGCAGAAAACAGAGTGAAACCTAAAATTTCAAAGTGTTACTGGAAACGAACGCTTGAACCTAGAAGAGTGAAAATTGGGCAGCCAAGTGGGCTTAGTGAACTGATCATTACCACCAAGTATCATCAAGATTTGGTGAAAAAATGTTTGCTGAGATTTCAGCAAACTAGTAGTTTTTTGGAAGCTTGGCACCCCCTTTCAAACGAAAGTGTTCTTCGCCAGTCTCTGCATGGGGTACTTCAAGAGGAAACAAACCATAGATATAGAACTTAGAACTACTTCATTTTGTCAAGTTTCACGGAGCTAGCACAAACCGTGTTTGATTTAGAGTTTCAAACACATCTATCTATATAACAGAAAACAGAGTGAAACCTAAAAATTCAAACTGTTACTGGAAACGAACGCTTGAGCCAAGAAGAGTGAAAGTTGGGCAGCCAAGTGGGATTAGTGAACTGATCATTACCACCAAGTATCATCAAGATTTGTTGAAAAAATGTTTGCTGAGATTTCAGCAAACTAGTAGTTTTTTGGAAGCTTGGCAACCCCTTTCAAACGAAAGTGTTTTTCGCCAGTATCTGCATGGGGTACTTCAAGAGGAAACAAACCATAGAAATAGAACTTAGACCTACTTCATTTTGTCAAGTTTCACGGAGCTAGCACAAACCGTGTTTGATTTAGAGTTTCAAACACATCTATCTATATAGCAGAAAACAGAGTGAAACCTAAAATTTCAAAGTGTTACTGGAAACGAACGCTTGAACCTAGAAGAGTGAAAATTGGGCAGCCAAGGGGGATTAGTGAACTGATCATTACCACCAAGTATCATCAAGATTTGGTGAAAAAATGTTTGCTGAGATTTCAGCAAACGATTAGTTTTTCGGAAGCTTGGCAACCCCTTTGAAACGAAAGTGTTCTTCGCCAGTCTCTGCATGGGGTACTTCCAGAGGAAACAAACCATAGAGATAGAACTTAGAACTACTTCATTTTGTCAAGTTTCACGGAGCTAGCACAAACCGTGTTTGATTTAGAGTTTCAAAGACATCTATCTATATAGCAGAAAACAGAGTGAAACCTAAAAATTCAAACTGCTACTGGAAACGAACGCTTGAACCTAGAAGAGTGAAAGTTGGGCAGCCAAGTGGGCTTAGTGAACTGATCATTACCACCAAGTATCATCAAGATTTGGTGAAAAAATGTTTGCTGAGATTTCAGCAAACTAGTAGTTTTTTGGAAGCTTGGCAACCCCTTTCAAATGAAAGTGTTTTTCGCCAGTCTCTGCATGGGGTACTTCAAGAGGAAACAAACCATAGAGATAGAACTTAGAACTACTTCATTTGGTCAAGTTTCAAGGAGCTAGCACAATCCGTGTTTGATTTAGAATTCCAAACACAGCTATCTATGTAGGAGAAAACAGAATGAAACCTAAAAATTCAAATTTTACTGGAAACGAATGCTTCAACCTAGAAGAATAAAAATTGGGCAGCCAAGTGGGATTAGTGAACTGATCATTACCACCAAGTATCATCAAGATTTGGTGAAAAAATGTTTGCTGAGATTTCAGCAAACTAGTAGTTTTTTGGAAGCTTGGCAACCCCTTTCAAATGAAAGTGTTTTTCGCCAGTCTCTGCATGGGGTACTTCAAGAGGAAACAAACCATAGAGATAGAACTTACAACTACTTCATTTGGTCAAGTTTCAAGGAGCTCGCACAAACCGTGTTTGATTTAGAGTTTCAAAGACATCTATCTATATAGCAGAAAACAGAGTGAAACCTAAAATTTCAAAGTGTTACTGGAAACGAACGCTTGAACCTAGAAGAGTAAAAATTGGGCAGCCAAGTGGGCTTAGTGAACTGATCATTACCACCAAGTATCATCAAGATTTGGTGAAAAAATGTTTGCTGAGATTTCAGCAAACTAGTAGTTTTTTGGAAGCTTGGCAACCCCTTTCAAACGAAAGTGTTCTTCGCCCGTCTCTGCATGGGGTACTTCAAGAGGAAACAAACCATAGAGATTGAACTTAGAACTACTTCATTTTGTCAAGTTTCACGGAGCTAGCACAAACCGTGTTTGATTTAGAGTTTCAAACACATCTATCTATATAACAGAAAACAGAGTGAAACCTAAAAATTCAAACTGTTACTGGAAACGAACGCTTGAACCTAGAAGAGTGAAAGTTGGGCAGCCAAGTGGGATTAGTGAACTGATCATTACCACCAAGTATCATCAAGATTTGGTGAAAAAATGTTTGCTGAGATTTCAGCAAACGAGAAGTTTTTTGGAAGCTTCGCAACCCCTTTCAAACGAAAGTGTTCTTCGCCAGTCTCTGCATGGGGTACTTCAAGAGGAAACAAACCATAGAGATAGAACTTAGAACTACTTCATTTTGTCAAGTTTCACGGAGCTAGCACAAACCGTGTTTGATTTAGAGTTTCAAACACATCTATCTATATAGCAGAAAACAGAGTGAAACCTAAAATTTCAAAGTGTTACTGGAAACGAACGCTTGAACCTAGAAGAGTGAAAATTGGGCAGCCAAGTGGGCTTAGTGAACTGATCATTACCACCAAGTATCATCAAGATTTGGTGAAAAAATGTTTGCTGAGATTTCAGCAAACTAGTAGTTTTTTGGAAGCTTGGCACCCCCTTTCAAACGAAAGTGTTCTTCGCCAGTCTCTGCATGGGGTACTTCAAGAGGAAACAAACCATAGATATAGAACTTAGAACTACTTCATTTTGTCAAGTTTCACGGAGCTAGCACAAACCGTGTTTGATTTAGAGTTTCAAACACATCTATCTATATAACAGAAAACAGAGTGAAACCTAAAAATTCAAACTGTTACTGGAAACGAACGCTTGAGCCAAGAAGAGTGAAAGTTGGGCAGCCAAGTGGGATTAGTGAACTGATCATTACCACCAAGTATCATCAAGATTTGTTGAAAAAATGTTTGCTGAGATTTCAGCAAACTAGTAGTTTTTTGGAAGCTTGGCAACCCCTTTCAAACGAAAGTGTTTTTCGCCAGTATCTGCATGGGGTACTTCAAGAGGAAACAAACCATAGAAATAGAACTTAGAACTACTTCATTTTGTCAAGTTTCACGGAGCTAGCACAAACCGTGTTTGATTTAGAGTTTCAAACACATCTATCTATATAGCAGAAAACAGAGTGAAACCTAAAATTTCAAAGTGTTACTGGAAACGAACGCTTGAACCTAGAAGAGTGAAAATTGGGCAGCCAAGGGGGATTAGTGAACTGATCATTACCACCAAGTATCATCAAGATTTGGTGAAAAAATGTTTGCTGAGATTTCAGCAAACGATTAGTTTTTCGGAAGCTTGGCAACCCCTTTGAAACGAAAGTGTTCTTCGCCAGTCTCTGCATGGGGTACTTCCAGAGGAAACAAACCATAGAGATAGAACTTAGAACTACTTCATTTTGTCAAGTTTCACGGAGCTAGCACAAACCGTGTTTGATTTAGAGTTTCAAAGACATCTATCTATATAGCAGAAAACAGAGTGAAACCTAAAAATTCAAACTGCTACTGGAAACGAACGCTTGAACCTAGAAGAGTGAAAGTTGGGCAGCCAAGTGGGCTTAGTGAACTGATCATTACCACCAAGTATCATCAAGATTTGGTGAAAAAATGTTTGCTGAGATTTCAGCAAACTAGTAGTTTTTTGGAAGCTTGGCAACCCCTTTCAAATGAAAGTGTTTTTCGCCAGTCTCTGCATGGGGTACTTCAAGAGGAAACAAACCATAGAGATAGAACTTAGAACTACTTCATTTGGTCAAGTTTCAAGGAGCTAGCACAATCCGTGTTTGATTTAGAATTCCAAACACAGCTATCTATGTAGGAGAAAACAGAATGAAACCTAAAAATTCAAATTTTACTGGAAACGAATGCTTCAACCTAGAAGAATAAAAATTGGGCAGCCAAGTGGGATTAGTGAACTGATCATTACCACCAAGTATCATCAAGATTTGGTGAAAAAATGTTTGCTGAGATTTCAGCAAACTAGTAGTTTTTTGGAAGCTTGGCAACCCCTTTCAAACGAAAGTGTTTTTCGCCAGTCTCTGCATGGGGTACTTCAAGAGGAAACAAACCATAGAGATAGAACTTACAACTACTTCATTTGGTCAAGTTTCAAGGAGCTAGCACAAACCGTGTTTGATTTAGAGTTTCAAAGACATCTATCTATATAGCAGAAAACAGAGTGAAACCTAAAATTTCAAAGTGTTACTGGAAACGAACGCTTGAACCTAGAAGAGTAAAAATTGGGCAGCCAAGTGGGCTTAGTGAACTGATCATTACCACCAAGTATCATCAAGTTTTGGTGAAAAAATGTTTGCTGAGATTTCAGCAAACTAGTAGTTTTTTGGAAGCTTGGCAACCCCTTTCAAACGAAAGTGTTTTTCGCCAGTCTCTGCATGGGGTACTTCAAGAGGAAACAAACCATAGAGATAGAACTTAGAACTACTTCATTTGCTCAAGTTTCAAGGAGCTAGCACAAACCGTGTTTGATTTAGAGTTTCAAACACATCTATCTATATAGCAGAAAACAGAGTGAAACCTAAAAATTCAAAGTGTTACTGGAAAGGAACGCTTGAACCTAGAAGAGTGAAAATTGGGCAGCCAAGTGGGCTTAGTGAACTGATCATTACCACCAAGTATCATCAAGATTTGGTGAAAAAATGTTTGCTGAGATTTCAGCAAACTAGTAGTTTTTTGGAAGCTTGGCACCCCCTTTCAAACGAAAGTGTTCTTCGCCAGTCTCTGCATGGGGTACTTCAAGAGGAAACAAACCATAGAGATAGAACTTAGAACTACTTCATTTTGTCAAGTTTTACGGAGCTAGCACAAACCGTGTTTGATTTAGAGTTTCAAACACATCTATCTATATAACAGAAAACAGAGTGAAACCTAAAAATTCAAACTGTTACTGGAAACGAACGCTTGAACCTAGAAGAGTGAAAGTTGGGCAGCCAAGTGGGATTAGTGAACTGATCATTACCACCAAGTATCATCAAGATTTGGTGAAAAAATGTTTGCTGAGATTTCAGCAAACGAGAAGTTTTTTGGAAGCTTCGCAATCCCTTTCAAACGAAAGTGTTCTTCGCCAGTCTCTGCATGGGGTACATCAAGAGGAAACAAACCATAGAAATAGAACTTAGAACTACTTCATTTTGTCAAGTTTCACGGAGCTAGCACAAACCGTGTTTGATTTAGAGTTTCAAACACATCTATCTATATAGCAGAAAACAGAGTGAAACCTAAAATTTCAAAGTGTTACTGGAAACGAACGCTTGAACCTAGAAGAGTGAAAATTGGGCAGCCAAGTGGGCTTAGTGAACTGATCATTACCACCAAGTATCATCAAGATTTGGTGAAAAAATGTTTGCTGAGATTTCAGCAAACCAGTAGTTTTTTGGAAGCTTGGCAACCCATTTCAAAAGAAACTGTTTTTCGCCAGTCTCTGCATGGGGAACTTCAAGAGGAAACAAACCATAGAGATAGAACTTAGAACTACTTCATTTTGTCAAGTTTCACGGAGCTAGCACAAACCGTGTTTGATTTAGAATTTCAAAGACATCTATCTATATAGCAGAAAACAGAGTGAAACCTAAAAATTCAAACTGTTACTGGAAACGAACGCTTGAACCTAGAAGAGTGAAAGTTGGGCAGCCAAGTGGGATTAGTGAACTGATCATTACCACCAAGTATCATCAAGATTTGGTGAAAAAATGTTTGCTGAGATTTCAGCAAACTAGTAGTTTTTTGGAAGCTTGGCAACCCCTTTCAAACGAAAGTGTTTTTCGCCAGTCTCTGCATGGGGTACTTCAAGAGGAAACAAACCATAGAGATAGAACTTAGAACTACTTCATTTTGTCAAGTTTCACGGAGCTAGCACAAACCGTGTTTGATTTAGAGTTTCAAACACATCTATCTATATAGCAGAAAACAGAGTGAAACCTAAAATTTCAAAGTGTTACTGGAAACGAACGCTTGAACCTAGAAGAGTGAAAATTGGGCAGCCAAGTGGGCTTAGTGAACTGATCATTACCACCAAGTATCATCAAGATTTGGTGAAAAAATGTTTGCTGAGATTTCAGCAAACTAGTAGTTTTTTGGAAGCTTGGCACCCCCTTTCAAACAAAAGTGTTCTTCGCCAGTCTCTGCATGGGGTACTTCAAGAGGAAACAAACCATAGAGATAGAACTTAGAACTACTTCATTTTGTCAAGTTTCACGGAGCTAGCACAAACCGTGTTTGATTTAGAGTTTCAAACACATCTATCTATATAACAGAAAACAGAGTGAAACCTAAAAATTCAAACTGTTACTGGAAACGAACGCTTGAGCCTAGAAGAGTGAAAGTTGGGCAGCCAAGTGGGATTAGTGAACTGATCATTAACACCAAGTATCATCAAGATTTGTTGAAAAAATGTTTGCTGAGATTTCAGCAAACTAGTAGTTTTTTGGAAGCTTGGCAACCCCTTTCAAACGAAAGTGTTTTTCGCCAGTCTCTGCATGGGGTACTTCAAGAGGAAACAAACCATAGAAATAGAACTTAGAACTACTTCATTTTGTCAAGTTTCACGGAGCTAGCACAAACCGTGTTTGATTTAGAGTTTCAAACACATCTATCTATATAGCAGAAAACAGAGTGAAACCTAAAATTTCAAAGTGTTACTGGAAACGAACGCTTTAACCTAGAAGAGTGAAAATTGGGCAGCCAAGGGGGATTAGTGAACTGATCATTACCACCAAGTATCATCAAGATTTGGTGAAAAAATGTTTGCTGAGATTTCAGCAAACGATTAGTTTTTCGGAAGCTTGGCAACCCCTTTGAAACGAAAGTGTTCTTCGCCAGTCTCTGCATGGGGTACTTCAAGAGGAAACAAACATAGAGATAGAACTTAGAACTACTTCATTTTGTCAAGTTTCACGGAGCTAGCACAAACCGTGTTTGATTTAGAGTTTCAAACACATCTATCTATATAGCAGAAAACAGAGTGAAACCTAAAATTTCAAAGTGTTACTGGAAACGAACGCTTGAACCTAGAAGAGTGAAAATTGGGCAGCCAAGGGGGATTAGTGAACTGATCATTACCACCAAGTATCATCAAGATTTGGTGAAAAAATGTTTGCTGAGATTTCAGCAAACGATTAGTTTTTCGGAAGCTTGGCAACCCCTTTGAAACGAAAGTGTTCTTCGCCAGTCTCTGCATGGGGTACTTCAAGAGGAAACAAACCATAGAGATAGAACTTAGAACTACTTCATTTTGTCAAGTTTCACGGAGCTAGCACAAACCGTGTTTGATTTAGAGTTTCAAAGACATCTATCTATATAGCAGAAAACAGAGTGAAACCTAAAAATTCAAACTGCTACTGGAAACGAACGCTTGAACCTAGAAGAGTGAAAGTTGGGCAGCCAAGTGGGCTTAGTGAACTGATCATTACCACCAAGTATCATCAAGATTTGGTGAAAAAATGTTTGCTGAGATTTCAGCAAACTAGTAGTTT